>NC_143554.1:53517250-53667500 GCF_054136105.1 Typopeltis vanoorti
AACGTCAAGTGTTCAGAGCCCTTTAGCGAGTAATGTATTGGACGAAACACACCAATATTCGGTAGACATACACAGTGGAACATGGGGATTCGATTTAACGAAAAAACAAATAGTACCAAAAGTCGCCAACAGGGGAAATTTTGGCGCTGCCAAATTAATTTTAGTAGGTGTGACTAATGAATGACTAAATGGCAAATGAGAGACAGCACACATAAATTTCATGACGCTTATTGTTAATTACAAGTGAGGTTCAATATGACCACCATTCTGATGTTCCAGGAACTGCATACGGTGCACGACATTTTCCACAGTGGCTCACAACATATCGGAATTGATTTGTCTCACGTGTAACGTTATTCGATCTTTCAAAGTTGTAATATCGGGTACATGTCCTTGATACACAATGCTTTTAAGAAATCCCCACAGACAAAAGTCACAAGGATCGAGATCAGGCGATCTCGGTGGCCATGGCGTGGGAAATGCACGACTAATGATTCTTCTGTCAGAGAAATGTTGTTGCAAAACACGCTGTACCTAAAGTCCAATGTGGGGTGGTGCACCATCCTGCATGAAGATGGTCGAATCGAGACATCCTCTTTGCTGCAGTTGTGGAACCACAAAGTTCTGTAGCATATTGGCATACCTGTTAGCATTGACGGAACAGGTCACTGCTCCATTTTGGCGATTTTCCTCGTAAAAGTATGGGCCGATGATAAAAGATGCCGTAAATCAGCACCACACTATGACTTTGGGCGAGTGGATTGGCATCTGCAGACACACATGTGGATTAGTTGCAGCCCAAATGTGACAGTTGCGTGTGTTAATATCGCCGTTCAAATAAAAGTGCGCTTCGTCACTCCATAAAATCTGCCACGGCCATGCATCATCCACTTCCATATGCGCTAAGAATCTCAAAGATAAGTCGATTCGTGTGGTCGCATCACCAGGGCACAATTCTTGAACATGACTGATTTTATAGGGGTAAAACTTCAACATCTGATGTAGGATTTTCCACACCGTTGTGTATGCGATATCCGTTTGCCGGGATATTGCTCGTGCACTGCTAGTACCCTACACATTCATCATCTCCTGTTCCACAATAGCAGTTGCAACTTGTTCAACTTGTTGGTGATTGATTGGTTTGCATCCCCTGCCTACCTGCACTGCTAGAGTTCCAGTGGTTTCAAATTGCCGAATCAGTTTTCGTAAGTTTGTTACGCTAATCGGTCCTTTTCGTAAATTTTTCATATGCCGAAAATCACGAAGACAAGCACTGGCATTATTGTTCCGCTGATAATAGAGTTTGACTAACAAAGCACGCTCATGTAAGGTAAGAGGCATCGAAAAGCAGTTCGTCTGTGAATAAGAAATCTCACAGGCTTTCCTTTTATTGCATGATCGCTCACAAGAAACGCGATAATGCAAATTAATATATTTTACTCGGTAAACAGCGCCAAGATTTCCCCTGTTGGCGACTTTTGGTACTTTTTTTTCGTTAAATCGAATCCCCATGTTCCACTGTGTACGTCTACGGAATATTGGTGTGTGTTTCATCCAATACATTACTCGCTAGAGGGCCCTGAACACTTGACATTATTTTAATATCACCCGGTATATCTCTCAATGATTCTTCGACTCAATGCTTACGACTGACATCAATGGTAACGATACGTTGATAATCAGTGAAGCTGTTGAGGTTCCTGTATATGGACTCCACCGACGGTGCGTTTGGACAATGACGAAGTTGACGGTTGATTGCATCGCCTTTCTGTGGCTGTATATTCTTACATGCTTTAAGTTCGAAACCAGATACATTCACAGGTGTGGCATCATCTATCCAGGTTTCACTGATGACAGGTAGTCAGATCTGTTCGTAATGGACTCAGTTTCGATATCTTCGGTGTGCTCCACCAGACTCTGTGCGTTGATCGCCGAGACAAGCAAGACTCCCCGCCGTTGTCATGATCATCACCTATGTTTAATATCTGGACCTCCTTTGTGATCGCAGCAGTCGACGATCGTCGACCACAGAAACTGTCAACTCGCTTAACCAACGTTGGCAAGTGGTGTTTCGTCATTCTCTCGTATTCGTCGCACATCTCCCTGACAGTGGGTGCTGAATTTCCGTAACCGTGATAAAATTTATAATCGTCTCTCTCGTTAGTCAAATACAGCCCGTCGATAGAAGTGTACCTTGCACTGATCTTCTGTCACCGCTCTTCTGAAATCCACATCCATTTCGTTCAATCCATCTTCCGAAGCGGTGGCATAGTCGCTTACGTCATTTACATCCATGGGTTCGTGCGCCGCAGCCGCCGAAGTGCTGGCGCCGTCACCCGCGCTTCCAATTTCTTTCGCTCCCGATACTTCTTTATTCGTTCCGACCCAGACATTGGGATATTATTGGAAAGCTGACGAAATATGCCGTCGTATGCGTTCGGCATATTTCTGGCTGGCTTTCCGGCGAGTATAGGCGGACATTGTGAAATTTCTAAAATTTTTAACTTTAATCCACATTTTCTTCACCAACGCTGTATTGAAATTTAAGAATTATGCATTAAATCGATAGATCTCGACGAGAGCTGTTGATTGACAATAAAACGAGCGTCTACCACGACAGAGTGCAAAGTTATACGTGGAAGTTTCCGAGGCCCGGCGAATCGTATATAAAATGGCTGAGTCCCCCTGCCACCCGCGGCGCGCTATCTGAAGGTCACTGACGAATCTTTATTCCCTCAGCTATCGAATGATATAAGTTTGGTTTGGCTACCTTTAATACTTTAGAAATTATTAAGCCAAACCTTTTCGAATGATTTCGTTACACTCAACTTTTCGTCCCGTACCTCCTAGTACCATTTTGAATTTAAAGACGTATTCACGTCAAAAAGTTTCCAGAAAGAAAGAAAAAAAAGAAAACTCTGACCCCCAAAGTATTAGACTGGTTAACCGCTGCTCATCTGTGGAGTCCAAAGACTCCAATCACGATGCTCACTCTTGCACTTCACAACACTATCATCAACCGCTATCTCAGTACCAGTTAAGCTAACTTGCACTACACGTATGTTATTCATGTTTTCTGTTAATTACTATTTGCCTTTTGCAGGACAAAAACCTCTCCCGTCTCCGTATTAGACAGGCTAATTCACCTACAACTGAAAAGTCTACACCATTTCGTCATGAGAACTGAACTAATCAGGATGCTATCGATTTCTAAAAGTGCTTTAAAATGGAGGGTTAAAAAAATTACAAAATTTATTTTTTTACATAATTATTTACTTATTTCAGTTTATTTGTTTAAGGATATATTATTTAAATATGATAAACATTTATATTAAGGATACAAGAAAGATTTTAAAGAGAACTGACGTCTTATGTTTTTCTGAGAGAGCATGATTGGTATCGGTGGATCTCGCACTGCAAATCGAGCTCACACACGTACTGAACGCAAAGGTTTTATTTATTTTGATAATTAACAGTGAATGCATTAAGTTTCACCTAAAATATTTTCCCAACACACTGTAGATACACAAATAATTTGTAAGGCATATAGCAGAGTTTCTCAACCCAGCGTGTGAAGAAATTTCATTCAGTTAGCAGAGGTATGAAAATTCTGAATTATTCGTCATGGTTTACTTTGAGCTCAAACTATTCATTATGTGATAAAAATTTAAATATATCAGGTTAAAGATAGCTTAACAAAATATTCAGGAACACAGTCATACAATTCAATCCAAAAACAATGCTAAATAAATAAGGGTATGAGGTGAATTTTATCGCCCAGTGTGAGACAACCTCCCTCCTTATCAGAGGAATCTGAAGTGACTTGAAAAAGTTGCATGTTGGGTCACTAGAGCAGGGTTTCCCGATTAGGTTAAAAATAAGTAAAACAAATATATATTTATACACAATAAATATGTATATGTAATAAACAAAAATGGGGAAAAAATCCTTGGGTCGACGGTAAGAATGTACTGTTGGTTTACAAATAAATCTTTCGTGGATGGGAACCACATTAAAAAGTTTAACTTAATAAGTAAAATGCTATTTTAAAAATACCTTTAAATTTATTTTAAAATTGTCATTCCTATGTAGAATGAGAATGTAGAAAGTCTAGATATCTAGATATTGTATAGATGAAGTATTAGTACATTTATTTATTCATTCATATACTTTTAAATCATTCACAAGTGTTTAATAAATGCATCAGTAAGATAACATAATTCTGTGTCAAGTTTTTGTTTTCTGTTATTGCCTCTTTCCATCCGCTGCTAGATACGGGCCTTCCCCTTCAAATCTCTTGCTTTGCTCCTTCGTTATCACCATCTGATATCAAGTCTTTGTAGATCACCCTTCCAGCTTGTATTTAGGAGACCTTCCCTTCTGTTGGTATCCTCTGAGAGCTTAATTCTGTTCGTCTGTCATCTGTTAATATGGCCAACATATCTATTTTACATGCTTTGCAATACTTCCCAATCTCCTCTACCTCCAGTCATTTAATTCTTTTATTTCTATCCTTTTTTTTTTTTTTATGTGGAGCATTCTTCTCTCCAAGGCTCTTTGGGCCACACGCAATGTGTCTTCCTGTTTTTTCAGTCATTGCTCATGTTAACAGATATTAAATAGCTTTCTTTTAAAACGTACAGCTACCTCTCCTCTCCTATGCAAAACACTGTTTACTCGTGTGAGTTTTCTGTTTATTTCTTTTATCTTGCATTTTCCTTAAACTATCTAAATGTCCGAGATAACTATAGTCATATACAATTTCAACAGGATTATTTGCTAAATTTTAGTTATCTTTTTTTTTTTTTTTTTTTACCTTTTGCTGCCCCCTACTTCTTTTTGCTAACTAAACAAATTTATCTGCAAAACGTAAATGAATTAGATCTCTTGTAATGATGTTAACTCCACAGTTTTATTTTCGTGATAAATTCCTAAAGTAATAAAAAGTAAACGGACATCAACTTCTTGTATGTTGAGTGGTCGTAGCAAAAAATAATTCGGATGATAACGGATCTCCTTGCCTCACCCTTATCTCAATGTCGAGTTCCTTTCTCTCATTTTCTAACTTTATACTGACTCCGGAGTTATGATATGCAATTTCTAATACATTTTTGCTGAAATGATCTGTTGTTTGGGTCGTTCATTATTCTCTATTACGATTGGTGTTTCTGTATCTACCCCGTCTAAATTTAGTAAAAGATCTATATATGTCTCAGTCTCTGTATAGGTCCCTATAAAAATCACTACTGATTTTTTTTTATTTTTTCCTATGTATTGTATTATTCCTGGCTTATTTTTCAGTTTCCATTATTTTATTAAAATGTTTTGAATCGTTCTTCGATTATATTTCCTGATGCCTTTGATATCTAACTTTGGCATTTCTTCATATTCCAAATTGCCTGTGCTACTCCTATATCTCCTCTTCCTTAATTCTTCTGTTTATGTTTTATTTATTTTTTAATTTTATGAAATCAAGTATTTGTAAAGTTAGAGAAACGACTAGCCAAGTTAAAAATTATACGACTGAAACAATTAAAATTTGATGTTAATTCAGGAAACAAAGAAAGCAATTAATAAATGCTGGTTTATCAACAATTCAATGCTTTGTTACATCATTTGCATATTTGATGTACCTGGTATGTTCCAATTTCCTCACTCACTCTATTCTGAGACTTGATACTGAAAGCATTCATAAAGCGCTCATATTGCAAAATAAAGTAAAAGCTATTATACTGATTAATACTTTGACCTGATTTGACTACTACTTTGATTACTGATTTTAGACAAAGATGCATCGAATGGCTTGTCTTCAATGTAAGTAAACTTTAAAACTGCTATATTTAAATAGATATTAAACTTTCGTTATCTTTAGATTCAAGGACGTATTTAGGCTTAATTATTGGAATGAGTAGATTAAGTGACAGTGTAGTATTTTCGAAGCAGAAACGGAGTTTTGTGGAAACGGTTCTGTTTCCATATTACTACACTGCCAGAAGAAAGTTTGTTACATGTTTGATTTTTATCACCGAGTACAGGAACTTTTTTAGCCGGTTCCGTGTTAGTGAAGCTTTTGTGCAGAACTCGAGTTTGCAACTTGCATCTCAGAAAAAATAGACTATCTGAGATACTCTGATCCCGATATATTCAAAATCATCGAAAAACCAACTTAGCTATCGTTGACGGCTCAGCCGATTTCCAGTGAAAGCTAAAGGAGCTTCCTGTTCTCTCTTTCGGGAATAAAAAGCGACGGAGAATCTATTCTACTTGTTGCACGCAATGTCTACTCAATGACCGTTTATAAATATAATTAAATTTCATTTTTAAGCAACATTTGCAGCCTAACTTCTACACGAGATGCGGTAACCGAACTTCATCTGGACATACATTTATACTACCATTCTTAAATGCTTACATTTTGTCAGATAATGTGATTACTAACGTAATATATAATTAGAATATTATTTGATCATATATTATTGTCGTTGACATTCAAAACATCCCAAGTAGATATTTGTGTCATCCAGCGTTGATTTTTGAATTAAAAAGAACGCCAAAAACATTCGATTTTCAAATAACGGATCCATAAGGCGCGTATACGCGAATGGTATAGTTATCAATTTGTAAAAGGAGAGGAAAAAGAAGATATTCAATTTAATGTTAGTTCATCAAAAAGTTTTTTCTCCCTTTTCTTCAAGTCAACTCAAAAACAAAATTAAATTTAAAAAAAGGCATGCAAATAATAAAATACATTAACACATATGTCTAATAAAAATATTGAGAACAGTTATACGGAAATGCAATTCTAGACACTAACAGTGTCAATAGTTCCCGAAAATTCGGGATTTTCATTCCAGAAAACAAGCAAACTGGTCAAAAGTACGCAAACAGAGATAAAATATCGCAACTAATTTAAACCAATCAGGAAAGTATGTATCTCCCCCCATGCTATTGCATAGTTCACTGCAAGTCTCACGAGATGCCCGTGGAATAAAAAGCTTGTGTTTACAAATACCATCATTTCAAAATATTCTCAGTCTATAATCCCCCTGGCAACACTCTATTATCCTCTGATCTTTCTCAGCTGCTCGATACAACTGAAGCAACAATTGTGGCAGGTGATCTTAACTCTAAGCATCCACTATGGAATAGCAAAGGCTTCAACAGCAATGGACACGTTCTACACAATTTCGCCTCACTAAGGAACATCGTTATCACAGGCCCGGCTGAACCAACGCACTACGGGCCGCGAGGCAGACCAGATGTGCTTGACATTGTCATCTTCAAGAACACATCATATCACTTTCAACTACAAGTCGTTAATGACCTCAGTTCTGACCACAATCCAGTACTTTTAAGCCTGGGAGGGGATCCAGAACTCATTCCCAGCCAGACGTGTACTAACTTCAAAAAATTTAATACTACTCTCAGCACCCTAATAGGTTCAGTACCAACTATCTCGTCGCGAGAAAAAATTGATGCAGCGGTCCAGTACCTTGAAAATAAAATACATGTTGGCTTATCTGCAGCCTCCACTGCCCACATCCAAGTCCAAGAAAACCTACTTCTGGAAGACATCCGCACTTTAATCCGCAATAAAAATAAGATCAGGCGCCGTTATCACACCACACTCTCTCTCTCCTCAAGATCGCCAGGAGCTAAATAGAGCGACGAATTTAATTCGCTACGCATTGAAAGATTACAGAAACCAAGAGTGGGAAAGAAAGAAAACTGTGTTCCCTTGAAGCGGAAGACAACTCCATATGGAAGATGACTAAAGCTCTCCGAACGAACCGCTCTGCCATACAGCCCATTCACGGAGAAAGAGGTATTGTCTATAGAGACGATGAAAAATCTGAAGCCTTTGCAGACGCCCTACAACTTCAATGTAGCCCAAATTATGCACATGCAGACTTACTTTTCATAGAGAGAATACACAGACATGTCCGAAACGCACTACGCCAGCCCTGCAGCCGTGAAAATGTCTGCAATACTTCGCCTAGAGAAGTCTACTCCATAATTAGAAAAATCAACAACAAAAAAGCCCCAGGACCAGACGAAATTACAAACAAAACCATCAAGGCGCTCCCGCATAAGGCAATTATGCACCTCGTTGCCATTATTAATACAATACTCCGTTTTAGTTACTTTCCCACTCAATGGAAACACGCAGACATTATTCTCATCCACAAACCAGGTAAGGCGTCACAATTCCCGCAAAACTACAGACCAATCAGCCTTTTATCATGCCTGGGAAAGATAGCAGAAAAAGTCATTCTAAACCGACTGCAAGCTGAAGTGGACAAAAACAACCTGATCCCAGGTGAACAATTTGTGATTATAACACTACCCAACAGGTCCACAGAATTCATTACAACTGGGGACAACACACAGGAGCTATCTTTCTCGACGTTGAAAAAGCCTTTGATAAAGTGTGGCACAAAGGACTTGTATATAAACTACTTACAGCTAACATACCTCTCTATCTTACCAAACTCATAGACTCCTTCCTAAAAGACCGGAAATTCCAAGTGAAGCTGCGCGGACTCAGATCCTCACGGAGAAGAATCACCGCGGGCGTCCCCCAAGGATCACTACTTTCGCCACTACTATTTAACATCTTCGTTGCAGATATCCCAAACGCAGCATCAACCACCATTGCTAGTCATACGGACGATATGGCGATTCTGAGCAGATCTCTCAGACCACACTTAGACACGCAGCGTCTACAAAACGCAGCAACTAGCCTGGAAGACTGGTTCAGGAAATGGAGAGTAGAAGTCAATGCAGAGAAAAGCACTACTATCCTCTTCACAAGACGAAAGGCAACACACCACGGAGTAATCAAACTTTTTAACACAGAAATCCCATGGAAAACCAAAACCAAGTATCTAGGCATACAACTGGATAACCGACTCAGCTTCAACCCTCACATTACTTATGCTTGTAATAAAGCCAACACAGCAATCAGCCAACTCTACTCCCTCATCAACCGAAGAAGCAAAATGAATATTAACAACAAACTTAAGATCTATAAAACAATCATCAGACCCACTTTCATATAAGGATCGCCGGCTTGGGGACACACTGCCCCCAGCAACATCAAAAAACTGCAAGTCATCCAAAACAAGTGCCTTCGTATGATATTTGATGCTCCGTGGTTTGTCAGGAATGCTCTCCTCCACCGAGATGCTGACATTCCGGATGTTCCGACGTATCTCCGTTACATTGCCACTGCATTTTTCACCAAAGCAGCAATTCACCCAAGCCAACTCATTAGAGAGTCATCTAACTACAATGAAAACGACAGGTGGAAGCACAAGCGCCCAAAAGCGGCTCTGCTCATCGTACTTGCGCTCCCACACAGCCCTAAATTGGGCGAGCCAGGTGTTCAATAATCTCTTAATAATTTAAATCAACTTCCTAGCGATGAAGGGATTATAATCCACGGGATTGAGATCCATCTAGCCACAGAAGTTAACAGTACCATCATTTCATAAAATTATAAATGACATTAGGCTGAGGATTGTAATAACGTTTTAAGTTAATTACAAAATGCATTTCAGCACATTTATACATATGCAAATTAATAACATTCGATCTTTTGGTGTCACTTTTTTTTACAGAAAAAAAAATCAGCTGTTAATTTACTATAATATTTATTTTTGGTCTTTCCTCGTCACAGCCAATTTCTTGTGTATATGAACAAGTGATGTACGTTTTGAAAAATCTACGCTGTGGGTTAGCTATTTGTGGTAACCAGTTTAAAAATTGCTGTGATAACGCATCATTGGCTTTTAAGTATAATTATCAATTTTATTAAAATAATGCTTTTAGTTTATTTAAGTGCTGATAACCAACAGGTATGGCTGTGAAAAATACGATCGTATAATTGCAAACAAATACCTAAGAGTTAAAATCGGTTCGTAATCGATATGCTGTTGTTATTTGGATTTACGTTTGAAGTAACGAAGGCTAAGAATCTAGTGTACTGTCTGTTAATTACATGTGTTCTGGCCGGTTTTGTCTATTTAGCGGGATGAAAAATCCCTGTTTCCTCCTTTTCTACGAGACCGATTAATTTCAGAGCAATCGATAAACAACATAGTACATATATTAACTTGGGAATAATAATGAGTGATGGTAGAAAACAACCAAATCATTTTATTTAGTACAGCAAATATATCACACGTAACCTGCTGTACGTGGCATTCGAAATGGCATGAATTGTTGCTGCACAAACGATTAAAGAAGTATTAATGTATATAATTTGTCTGTGCGTGCACAGACAAATCGGCCTTCAGAACACACGCAATATACAGAGAAAAAAAAATTGCTGTTGGTGAAGACGGGCGATATATGGCGTTGATGGTAGTATCTACTCAGTTATAATAGGATAACTGAGTAGTAGTAGTGGGGGAGGGTGAGATGTATTTAGCGAAGTGGAGTAGAGCGACCTTCCACGATGAGTCTTTGGACTCCCATGTTGGTGTCACGTAATAATATCTTAAAACAACGGGGGCGGAGGAGATCGGGATTCGCACTTTGCTAACAGTTGATGCTATGTTTATGTTCAAACTCAAACGTCAGTACGATTTAAACAGTCAATGGTTTTTAAAATAAGTTTTTAACTCCTTCATTGGTAATGATGGGAGGATATGGTCAGAAAGACCTCGGTTTAAATCAGATCTAGGGATGAGATGCAAATAACCTTTGTAAGAGCCCAGCTGGCTGAACTGAAATTGAATAAGACATTCCCATAACAATGTGGCTGGATCTTTTCTCTGGAACCCCCTCCCACCCTTCCCCATCTAGCTAAACAGGCAATTAAACATAATACAAATATCCTTCTGGTAGGTCTGACTGTTTAGCTGGTGGATGCGGGGGGGGGGGGGAGAAGTACTGAAAAGAGAGAAATCTCATGATGGCTTTAAATGACATAAGCTTGTGCATTATTATTACGCACCTCCATGTAAAAATTTCACTCAAATAAAAATTTTAATTCGTTTGAAATGATTTCTCATATCTACTCTGTAAGTCCTATATTAATGTGCTAAAATCTCTTCACATTTCAAAGATTTTCTTACCACCTGTTTTCTGTTCTATCTACAGAACTCTACACCTTACATTTCCTTAGCCTCCCTCTTCCAATAATCAACATTTCAGTGTCTCGATATTGTCTTAATCAACTTCATCTTCATCCACAGTTACGAAGTTGTCTGGCTCACTTGATATTGTTCTTTTGTTTACATGTTTGATATATTTTATTCTTGTAATATGATTATGCAAAAACCTGAAGGTAAAATAATTAAGATTTTTTCCCCTGTATAATAACATGATTTTCTGTCATCCTTAGCATCAAATGCATTATATAGTTTTGAAATAATGGTCTTAATATTTTGAGTGGAAGCAGTCAGTCATCAGGCAGACTGAACAGGATATCCATCAAGAATGGAATTCAAGTATTGTATGGCCCACCATATTTTTTTTTCAAAAAAAAAGATCCTCAAGGTAAGTCCATTTTTCTTTACTTAAATGACTTGAATAAGGAATAATAATAATGATAATTGAAAGAAGATCCGATTGTTTTTCTAATTTTTAAACTTAAAACAAAATTAAATTATCTTCTTCTTCTGCAGCTTATCCCATTTAAGTAGGGTTGCTGTTTCTAATGAGTCTTCTCTGCATCCTCCTGTCTTGGGCTGTATTCACATCCAAGTTCTTCATCCTCAAGACCTCCTCCACCAGCTCTTCTTCTTTGACTGACCCCACTTCCTCCTTCCCTGCACATCCATCTGCACGACCTTTCTTCCCACACACTAGTCCTCCCTGCTCATCACATGATGAAAACCATCTCAACCTTGCCTGCTGTATCTTTGCTCCTAAGTTCGTAACTTTCACCGTTCCCCTTACATAGTCATTTCTCAGACAATCCTTTCTGGTCACACCGCACATCCACCTAAGTATTCTCATCTCTGCTGCCTCCATCCTGCTGATGTTATTTTTCCTCAGGGCCACAATTTCCATAGCATACATCATAGCTGGTCTCACCACTGCCCTATACATTTTTACCTTTGGATTGATCGCACCTTGTTACCACATAGCACTCCAGCCACCTCTCTCCAGTTGTTCCATCCAGCTTCTATCCCTTCCTTCTCAGCCTCTTCATCCTCTTTAACTGTTGAACCTAAGTATCTAAAGTCACTAACCTTCCTGATGACATTCCTTTCCATTTCCAGATCTGTTTCTTGGCTGCCATCCACTTTGCAACACATGTACTCTGTCTTATTTTTGTTCAGCCTCATTCCTCTCTCTTCCAGTAATCTCCTCCATCCTTCCAGTTTAGCTGCTACTTCTCTTGATTTTGCACACAGCATGACGCAACATTGTCCAAGGCGCATCTTCTCTCACCTCTTCCGTCACCACCTCCATCACAATATTAAACAGGAATGGACTTAATCCTGACCCATGATGTAAGCCAACTTTCACTGGAAAGCTTTCTGTCTCTCCCAATCAGGTCCACACTCTTGTCTTCACATTTCTGTACATATCCTGCACCAACCTGACATATTTTTCTGGTACCTTCTTCTCCCTCAGATACCTCCAGACGACTTGTCTTGGCACTCTATCGTACACTTTCTCCAGGTCATCTGCACGCAACATTGTCCAAGCAACATATATATATAAACACCAGATGTAGCTCCCGTTTCTCTTGAAACTTTTCCATCTTCTGCCATAACCCAAATATAGCATCCATTGTTGATCAACCAGGCATGAAGCCAAACTGTGAACTCCACCTTCTCAGTCTTCCATCAAGAATTTTTTCTAGGATTTTCATTGTGTGGAACATCAACTTTATTCCTCTGTAATTCTTACGGTCTTGTGCATCCCCTTTACTCTTGTAAATAGGAACAAGAGTACTTAAAAATTAAATTATAAAATGTTAAAATTAAATTAACCTCTTAAACTTTGCATTTCTAAAGAGAGAACTGTTTAAGATTTATATCAGGATAGAAGCAGCATGTCCTGAATTTGAACAACATGGCCAAACTGATTAAAATATTCACTTTTGCTAATGTGTTTCATTTTATGTATAAAATTCTTTCCATTCACATGGTTAATCATTTGCATGCTGATCTTAAATGAGCATACTCATATATATATATATATATATATATATATATATATATATATATATATATATATATAAACAGAATTTTTTTGCAAGTATTTGTAAGCTTCAAAATGTATATGGGAATTTTTCCCCCTCCATTATGCATATTTTAAAGTGTTCCAAAATATATTCAAAAATTCCCAGTATCATCCATGTCTTTTTTTGCATCTAAAAAAAAGGGAAATAATATAATTCATCTTAAATTTTAGCCTGGTCCATTTGATTATGTTCAGTTCATGCTTGTTTTCTGTCAGTGAGCCATGTAAGTGAATGAATCTAGGATACTGATAGACACTGCAACATTGCTCATTAAAATAAACTCAAAAGCATAATTTCCTCTTTTAGGTGGCAGGAGAAAGGAGAGACAAGATGGGCGGTCAGTCAGATGGGGAATGTTCCGTGACAGAGTGGAGCCAGTGAGAGCAGCATCACCACCCCCCAGCTCCTCCAGAGGACGGCGCATCACCTTCAGTGATAAAGTTGCTGTTCGGGATTACTGGTATGTGTAATTAGATATTTAAGAACATTTCCATTTTTTTTTTTTAAAGGGAGGTGTTTATAAAACAGGTGTGCCTTCTGGTTAGTGCAACTGAACAAGTTAATATTTTGAGATTAATCTAAACAATATATGGGCAATGATAAGAAATATGGTTTATATAATATTCTCAAACTGAAAATTATTTTTCATTAATGCTTGTTAAAACATTTGGCTTTATTTACCTAATACACAAAGATAATGCAATAAATGAAAAAAATTTGTATATTTTTCACAGGATCACTCATGCCACTCAGAGAATGGGAGGTTTATTTATTTATTTTTAATCTATATTTCTGACCATCTTATCAGGGATATATGTACATACCGTATTTGAACGAAACAAAATGGCACTTTTATTACAACTCTTCTTGCTTATATAGATTCAAAACTCTGTAGCTCAGAGTTTTGAACCTACAGTTGTTTGTTCCATATGATAGTATTGATTATATTTCCCAACCACCAGACCATGGCTAAAGCAGTCTTTTTTTTGTACTGACATTCTATATTGAACCAGAAACGCTTTTATGGAGATGGTTCATAACAGATGAGGTACATAAAGATATGTTCTTTCTTGTGATTATATCAGTTGCTTTAATATATTTTATATTTTTGTTCTAAGTGTTTATCAGAACTTTTCAGTACACCCTTGTAAGCTACTTGTATTATATTATAAATATATATATATGCTTCAGCAGAAGCTTCCTAGGATACTGAGGTTCATGCATGTGCAGTAAACTACAAAGTTATGCTGTTTGGAATCTGAGAGTGTGGAATGATATGAAGAATTGTCAAATGTAATGCAAAAACAAAACCCAATTCACACAGTTCATCTTTGATATTTTCAGTCACACATCAAAAGGAAATGGTTACATTATGATACTGCCAGACTTTTAAAAAGCATTGGACAGGATAACTGAACCTGTTAGGAATTTGGAGCAAATGGGATGGATATAAAGCTAGTGATACAGATAAGAGGGTAGCCAATAGAGAGACATCAGAGTAATAGACGGTAATAGAAGAATATAGGAGAATGTATGTGACCAGTGGTGAGCCACAAGGTTTATACTATTTAGGGTTATTTAATTTGTGTATTGATGATACAGGAAATGTTACATGTTTTTTTTTTTGGGCGGGGGGAAGGACATCCAGTTGTTTGTTTGTTAGTTAGTGATGATAAAGTAAGAAAGGCAATAGTTAATAAACGTGATGTAGATATCCTGCTGGACAAAGGATAATAACTGTCAATTTAGTGGAAAGTAAGGTTATGCATTTTGGAGTGAAATCTGTGTATACATTGATGGGAATATACCACAAGAAATACATGAGGCTAGAGATAGAAAGTAATAGTGGATAGGGAATTTCAGTTCAGAGGACAAAATGACAAAAATAATAATTGTGACCAACTTGGCAAATGACCAAGTTGGTCACAAGTCTGTGAAATCCTCCATATGAGAGCAGATTGAAGGTTTATTGATTGCAAAATTTGAGTTGACAAGTGGGGAGGAAAAAAAGGAATATGATAGGCACATTGAAGTTACTAAAGTGGTTTTAGAGGATTGATACTTCAGCATCAGAGCTAATAAAGTATCAGACCACTAAAAGTAGCATTAATACAGTATTTCAATATCAATGAACAAGGGATCATCTCCAGAAGTTCTGTAAGAATGTGCAGCAAAGCATGAGCACTAAATTTCTTGGAGAGTGGTGAATGGGTGTATTGAGTTGCTAGAGGCAGTTAGTAAATGAGTATAAGGAGAGGTATCATAAGGATTAAGTGAATAACAGCCTGTGTAGCTGAGTGGATGTGGCATTTGCACACCACTGCACTTGACTGCATGAAGGAATACTTGTTTTCAAATCTAGCTGATGACTAGAAGAAATTTTTCTAAACCTTTTTTCAACCAGTGTCCGAGTTAGTCGTTCTCTAGCATGGGCAAGTGGGTTTTTTCTCCTGGAAACTCGGGTTTTTCGTCCCATAAACTCAAGAAAATCGACTGTAGAACCCACATTACTTCAGACATTAAATATATTGTGTTAGGGACCACGAGATGGCGGTACTTGTTGAACCTTCTCTCTTCACCACGTAATTAGTGATAGCCTTGGGCCAGTTATCTCTGATTGGCTGCCAGTGGAGATTGAACTGCCCACTCAGTCTCCAAAAGTTAAATAGGGATAAAACGGCCTCACCTACTCCCTATACACGAATAAAAGGCATTAGCTGATTTTTTTTCTGATTTCTTTTTTTTTTTTTTGATATGAAATAACTTTACCTTTGATTTCTTGACTGCAAATTCAAGTTCCTAATCGAGAAATTTTAAGACTCAGAAGAATTTCAGTTATTATCATCATATTCCTGATATGTACCCTCAAGGAGTGTACAGGATATATGATAGTACTACATGAAAAATTTACATCATTACTAGCTTCCTATCTACAATTCTCCTCCAAATCAATCTGTTACCTGTCAAGACTCCAACATTATCAGATCTTATATTTCTATCTTCTAAGGCACTTTTTACTGTATCAATCCACCTACATCTTGGTCTTTCTTTCTGCCAACCTGGCAAAGAATACTTGTTTTCTTATCTTCCCTCTCCCATTCTGTTTAGACCATACCACCTGAGATTAGATCTGCTAATGCATTCCTCTGACAATGTCAAGTTCTTTCCTAATATCCTCGTGTTTAATATGATATCGCTGTCTGTTCATGCCCCTAATCATTTTCAGGACTCTCATATCTGCAGTCTCTAGTCTTTTAACTGATCCATAAGCTAAAATTGAACACTGTCTTGTATATAGCTGATTTAGTGTTTTGACTAATTTCTCACTTATTCCATATAAATTTATTCAGTTGACTTCCTACCATACCAGCTTTGTTGATTCTGTTGTCTATTTCCATATTTAATTTACCATCTTCACTAAGAATTTCAGTTATATATAGGAAAAGGAATCAGACTACACAATATCTAATTTCTTTTCCTATATATATATATATATATATATATATATATATATATATATATATATATATATATATATATATATATGTGTGTATGTATATATATATATATATATATATATATGTATGTATGTATGTATATATATATATATATATATGTATGTATATATATATATATATATATATATGTATGATTATATTTACCTTGGGTATAATAAATGTTAAAGATACCAAGCTATTTTAAACCTGGTTTTACTCCATTTCTTAAGTAAGCAAACAGACAAATAAGTCAAGTTTGCACCTGCACATAATGTAAGTCTAGCTGACCCTGCAGGTAGTGCAAGACCAAGGTAACTCATGGTAAAAGTAGAATAAGCTCTGATCACTAATCTTAATATTTACCCATAATGCAAAGCACTCCTGGAGGAGATGTATGATGCTTTGTATTAAAGGCAAGGCAAGCTCCCACTGATGAGACCTCAATAAAGATTGAAACCGGTCTGGGTAGTGGCCCCTTGCCTTTAATATAAAGCATCATACATCTCCTAATTATCATACATGTATTAAAGGCAAGGCAAGCTCCCACTGATGAGACCTCAATAAAGGTCAAACCGGTCTGGATAGTGGCCCCTTGCCTTTAATACAAAGCATCATACATCTCCTCCAGGAGATGTGCTTTGCATTATGGGTAAATATTAAGATTAGTGAGCAGAGCTTATTCTACTTTTACCATGAGTTACCTTGGTCTTGCACTACCTGCAGGGTCAGCTAGACTTGCATTATGTGCAGGTGCAAACTTGATTTTTTGTCTGTTTGCTTACTTGGGAAATGGAGTAAAACCAGGTTTAAAATAGCTTGGTATCTTTAACATTTATTATACCCAAGGTAAAATACTTCCTACATTTATATCTCCTGCTGAGATTTCTATTTAATAAGGTTAAAACGCCTTATGGTAACTTGTTCTGGTAAAATACTTATAAGCTCTGTATTACTAAAATCTTGGTATTTCTAGCCTTGCTCCCACTGATGAGACCTCGATGGGGGGTCGGAACTGGTGGGGGATGGCCTTGAGAGGCTCTACTTGGCGATAAGTTTTTGCCTGTCTCTGAGTAGGGCCACTGCTGAGATTATGGCTCTGGCTGGTGGTGGGGTGAGTCTGCCACTGGGTAGAGCCAACGCTGAGAAGTTCTTCTTGGTGACGGGATGAGCCTGTCACTGAGTGGAACAACGCTGAGTTGGACGGTCTTTCGGCCACTATGGAGGGGTCTAGGGATCGTCCTAATTTTTAGAGAGGTCTTTACTTAAATACACCTTAATAAAGGTCAAAACCGGTCTGGGTAGTGGCCCCCTTGCCTTTAATACAAAGCATCATACATCTCTTCCAGGAGATGTGCTTTGCATTATGGGTAAATATTAAGATTAGTGTTCAGAGCTTATTCTACTTTTACCATGAGTTACCTTGGTCTTGCACTACCTGCAGGGTCAGCTAGACTTGCCTTGCATTATGTGCAGGCGCAAACTTGACTTATTGTCTGTTTGCTTACTTGGGAAATGGAGTAAAACCAGGTTTAAAATAGCTTGGTATCTTTAACATATATATATATATATATATATATATATATATATATAACTGAAATTCTTTTTTTTTTGTTTTTGCCTTTTCAACAATCCTTAACTCAAAATGCAAAAATTATCATAAGCCTTCCATAGGATGTTAATTTGGAAGTATTTTATTATTACTTAGGCTCAGAGTCCTTACAGTTCCAAGACTCATTGTGAGTGGTCCATATTAGCTATATCATTCACACAATACCGAAGGAGATGTCTTGCCTTAATGATTTATTCATTTTCTGTAATGAAGTAATAGTTGAGTAAGAAGATAGAAATACCACTTAATTAACAAAAATTTCAGTACAAAAAAGAGCTTGTGATATGAATTAAGTTGGCTGCTAAGACATTAAAAAGTAGATATGATGGTGCAGAATTTAGAAGGCAGGTGGTGACCAGAGGTGTGCCATAGGGCTCAGTTCTTTGAATGCTACTATTTAATTTGATATGGGATTTTATGGGATTGCAATGCAAGAAAGTCATGAAACTAGGGAAATCAAGTGACAGTGAACAATAAGAAGTTTAGAAGACCATAATGGTCAAAATAGCATAAAGGATTATTTGGATGTTGACAGCTACACTAATGAATAGAAATAAAGAAGTTACTCTTTACAAAGCTCTGATATGACCATATCTGGACAGTGTGCTCAGATTTTGTCATCCAGGTTTTATGTAGTGAGAGTGTGGTGAAGAGGATGCAGAGATGAGCGATGAGAATCGTAATAGATCTGTGGAATTCCTCCCATGAGGACAGATTAAATACTTGAAGGTTGCAAGCTTTCGTTGTTTGACTGATAAAAAAAAAAAAGGACATGTGAGAAAAAGATAAGTTACTGGAGATTTTAATTAAATCGAAATTAAAATTTCAATAATGGGAGGAGTGAAGAGAAAAATGAGTAATCCTGGAACTTAAGTTTGAACATGGCTAGGATATGAGGACTGAGTTTTTTTACATGGAGAAATGGAAAATTGGTGGAATGAGTTGCCAGAAGGTGTCATGAGTATATTGTTAATGAATGAGTTTAATTAGAAGTGTGAATAATTAGTAGCCAAGGATCTTGCAGAGCGAGGCCTAGTACTTTAGAGAATGTCTAGATATTAATATTTCAATTGAGCATCATATACTATTATGAATTCTTGAAATATCTACCATTAAAGGCCTAGTTTGTTCCCTAATACATAAATACAAAAATTGTAGAAATATTATTTAGCTGATTAACTGGATTCACCCCCCCCCCCATATAGGATTTCATCGGAGGAGCAGGTTCACAAGCAGCTGCATTCATGTAGCATCAGACACCGCGCTGTTCAAGAGCAGGCTGACCATAGGGTGACACATCCACAAATACGTGAGGAAATCTTTTCATTTTTACTGTTCTTGTTTTTTACTTGGATCTTTTGGATGCTCAGGATGTAGATGAGATTTAAAAATCTTTTAATGAGATGCATAAAACTAATCACAGAATAGAACTTTGATCGTGTGTATACATAGATATATATATATTTAGAAAGCTCACACAGTGAAATGTCTTGTGTTTCAGACTAATTAAATGTAGAATATACAGTTTATAACAGATATTTGCACACAGCAGAAGACATATACAACTATATAAAGAGATGCATTTAAAAGTAAGTTAAAAGAAACAAATCAGACTATAGGGCAGTTTAGATGAATATCTAAAGTTTCTACAGTCAGTTAAATTAATTATTATTTCCAATATTCTTGCCTTAAGCTCCACACTGCAAACCCATCCAAGCTGTTCTGTCTTTTACAGTTGTTGAGACTTTCTCAACTTTTAAATCTTTTTTTTTGTTACAATAAAATATTACTCTTTTAAGTACTGCATTATGCATAGACATAAGAACATTTAAAGGTAGTTCAATATAATTACATAAATTCATCAGGCATTGAATTGTCTTGCTTAAATAATTCCCTAGTCTATTGGTTAAACCTAGTGCATTTAAAAAAAAACACGAAAAAACAATAGGTGCCGTTACTCATTCTTTACTAGCAGGAAATATATAAAATTAAAAGGATATGAAAAGAGAACTAAAAAATTATTTATTGATAGTTACTTCACAGAATGTTTTTGGAATAAGAACAGCAAATTAAGTATATAACACAAGTTCATTTAGCATATAATTATTTTAAAAGTATATAAAAATCAAATGACAATTTTTAATAAAATGATATAGCACAAGTTTTATATAGCCAATATCTTCATATGTATACACACTCAAAGTTCTATTTATATTTGTATAAAAATTAGGTCTCATGTAATTTTTAGGTCTCATGTAATCATCTTGTGATCAGTGTGACAAATCAGATACTATTACCATCTAATACAGCATTTTAAAAAAATAATAATCATGTAAATACAAGATGAGTAAAAAATTAATACTAATATGGAACAATGATTTTAATATCATAAATGTAATTAAATTACCTATTTTTAATGGAAATCTTACCAATGAAATGTTAACCTACTGCACATGAGCATCCTGAGTGGACTAAGAGTTAAACAATATGGGAACCCCACTCTAAATACTAAATGGAATTTTTTTTTCGAGTCATTTCAGGCTTCTAACAAGTAGGGTGGTTATCTCACACTGGGCACTGAACCTAATATGAATATGATATTTCTGAGTCATGACCTGCACTACATTAATCTCAGTACACAAGACAGATGGAGACAGCATCTGCTGACACATGGAAGTAATGGTTTGTCATATGGAAAATGACAGGGACTTGCACAAGTAGCATGGTTCATTTACAGTAGCAGTCTCAACAAAATACAATATAATAACACATGCAGGAGGAACATTGTGTTGCACATTTCCTTTAGAGCTGTTACTTCCATCTGTCTTGTCAATGACATCGATTCTTTATTTTATGAGTCCCACCAACAAAAAATTGTATACCTATACTACATTAGGTACTAGAAGAATAAGCATACTAAGGATTAGATAATCCAAAAATCATGCTCTAGAAACCAAATGTAGAATTTCAAGCCCACTTCAGGCTTCCAGTGCCTGGAAGTTGCAAAAGGAAGTAGTGAGTAAGAGGATAAAAATTAAGTTTTTTGCAAGGCGAGTGGTGGAAGCATGGAATGCATGGTCTGGGAGGGTGACAAGAGTGCAGACAGTAAACGAGCTTAAGGAGTGGTAAGTTACACTTTGTTGTGTTGTCAGGATAGACCTCTCACAACGAGTCGTGTGACTCCATGGAGCCAGAACATTAATAAGTTGGGTGGTCTCATACTGAATGATATTCATCATCAACACCAAAGGACATTCACAAATACAGTGGGATTCAAACCAAAGCCTATTGCTTGGAGAGAGCAGCTTTTATCAACTTAGCTAACTAGGCCACCATTTGTGGTTATTAGATGTGTCAGAAATTGTATACTCATTACGTGCAGAGAGTGAAATGCTTAATAGCTAACAGATTCATTTGTCAAGAATTCAGCGCTACACTAAATGAAACAAGTTATCACATCTTAGTGCCTGTGGTGTACAAAGAAGGGGAAAATACTTCCTTTTATGTAAAAAGCAAATATTTTAAATTAAATGAATTGTTCCATATATTAGTATTAATTTATTTTTTGAATCATTCTGTATTCAGTGATCTAACTGAAAACTATAATCAATATATAATCAGATCTTTAATATTTCTATCAGAGCATACTGTGTTATAATTTAGAAAATCACTCAGCATATTTTATGATTCTTATACAACACTACACTACTAAATAAAACTACAAACTAATAATTATCAAGAATATAAAGTTGCTTCCTGATTTACACTTAAACACAGATCCATGCTTTATCATGCAAGTGTTCATAACCAAATCTGATGTGATAGGTGGTTAATTCTTAGTGTCCTATATATCTGTGTATTGTGTGTATTCTTCTGGCAGGTTTGCGTAGTTTGCTTACAAATACATCATTCAGAGTTAGCTTCAGGAATATGTACCATCCTTGAATTTGATATGTCTTTAAGAGATTATGAGAATACTGAATGGTTAATTCCATTTAACTGATTATTCCTGTTGACACCACTGTCTTTTATGACTGGTACATTGAACATTCAGATGTTAATGCACTAATATTTTCCTAGCCACCACACTGTGATCATGATATAGTATTGTCAAAAATTAAACACACTATCTTGGAAGAAAAGCATGGGCTTGTAAGAATTTCACCAGGTTTTTTTCTTATTTTTAAAGTTCATTCTTCACTAATTCATTTCTTATTTTTAAACTGATCTGCTATTTTGAAAGAGAAGGAAAGACTGGTGTACTTTCAATTAGGAGTCAAACTATATATGAATATTGACCAGCAATTCTTGTGTTTTACAAAGATTTGAATGGAAATGGAAAGATTATGCATGCCAATTTTAGTGAACAGTGCTCATGGAGGCCTATAAAATATTATTAAGAAGGTGTGGTTCTCCACCAGAACAGATGTGGTATCAGAGTAAAAAAAAGAATACCAATTTTTTGTAGAAAGAAAAAGATTCATGCTTCATGTTTATTTCATAAAAGACTGGATACAAAATTAATTTAGCTTAAGTGCTCATCTGATGATTATGAAAGGATATTATGAATATTAATGGTTATTGCAAAATATCAGAGAACTTGGACGAAATTAATTTTATTAAATGAATTTTATTTAACTTGTCCTTTCTCTACTGGAGATTCTGATTTTGAATTCCGAGTATCTGACAGAATGTTTTTCACTTTTGAGGTATCCTGTGAATGTCTTGATTTTGGTTTGATTTTTAAGTGTTGGCAATGTTGTCAGCTGGTTTCTCATTCTTGAAAAACATGTGGATGTGATTTTCTTACATGGCCTTCATAGCAGAACTGAGCATCTATGTAAAATGTATAAGGAATTCTATTTCTGTGTTTATTCTTTTCAATATAAAAACCATTTGTATTGTCACCAAACAGCATCAGACCTGTCCTCAAAAACTTTTGATGTGAGAAACAGAATCCCAGTGGTAAAGGCATGTGGAATTCAAATTTTGCCTGTCATTGTGCTATATTTGGATAGTAATCCATAGAGAATTTGGTGAGAAATTAATATGGCATGCACCAAAGTTATGCCATTTTCAATTCATGTCTTAGACTTTGTAGAAGTATATTTGCATGGTTTCAGCAACTCTTGAAATATTTTTGGTGGGACATGTTGTGCCATTGAACTCCTGGGTTCCAAGGGAATAAAGAAGCTGTGGAAAGGGTGCAAAGAAGAGTTACAAAGATTATACCTGGATTATGGGATTTAGATTATGAGGACTGAATTTATTATTATTTTTGATTATTTAGATTATAGGATAAAGGGGGTGATATGATAGAGGTCTATAAACTTTTGAATGGGTGTTATAGCATTTCAAATGATGACATTTTTCATTATATGGAAGGTAGGGAGAGAACACGGGGGCATCCATGGAAGTTAAGGTTGTTCTCAGTCAAGAAAGGGTTAAGAGCTAGGTTTTTCTCCCAGAGAGCAGTGAGTGAGTGGAATAATTGCCCTTACGGGTAGTGAGTGCATCTAGTGTGAATGAATTCAAGGGTAGGTATGATAGCTGGGTAATTTACAGCCTCCCTCGATGAGTCCTTGACTCCCTGGAGGTCTTAGATAATAATAATAATAATAATAATTATTATTATTATTATTATTAGTCAAAATAGCACTTATCTTTCCGGAGCTCTTTCCAACACTACACACATCAACTTACGGCCCCCTAGCGGACGAATAACTTTTTGAAAACTGATATTTTGAGAATCAAGATTTTCTTATTAAAATTTTTGTTTAAAAAAAAAAAAAAGATTGTTCCACACCTTCTCAGACTGAAGCGATACATATTAAATTAAACATACCAAGAAATTATATTATTATTTCAACCTTTTTCCATCTGTATGCATAAAGTGCAGTATTATATTATACACATCTATGCGGTTTGTATTATGGGATACTGAGGCAATTGATGTAAAGTCATCAGCCTCTATGAATAAGCCTAGTTGAGAAGTTACTTAACACGCAAAATTTCTTTTTTACATTAAATAAAGTGTTAAGCAAGAATATGATTTCTTGGCAAGCTTGATTTAATTTGCAAGCGAAAAAACTTTAGTGAGACATAATTTTAGAGAGATATCGGCTCAAACGAAACTGAAAAATGCTCTTTCATATATAACAATTCTAAATTCATGTAAAAATTACATTTAATTTTAAACTGTGTTCTGTGTTTCTGATAAGAAAAAAAAAAGGTATTAATACAATAAAACAATTGGATCCTCAAGATGTGTTTTAATGTATCTAATAACTGCATCATCATCATTTGTCAACAAATTGTTAATCTTTCATTAGATAATGTTGCTGTCTGCTATAACTGCGGATATATTGTTTTTATTAATTTTAATATTTAATATAAAAATGAGCTGATTGTGTGTTGTGAAATCTTAATGGTTAATAATTAGGCACATAAGCATCCTAATAGAAATAAAGATCTGATTATGTATGTTGTAATATATATATATACATCCATTTGAGAGATATTGGCCACATGTAGCTCCAAAAATGAAATTATGTCATAGTCTCATTATGAAGCTATGAAATAATTCATAGCTTCATAATTGGGAGAAGTATCTTGATAACAAGACTATCTTGTTAAATATGTTTCAGTATTACTCTACCTACATAAAAGAAATTTCTCACAACTATCTTATAGTCTTCTTCTACTACGCGTTATTCCCGCTTCCCATGCAGGGTCTGCGTGTTACTTTAGATGCGACTTCTTGTTAGTACTACTCCCAACCGACCCGTCGCCTGGTCTGCCGCTGGGGGGGGGGATATATTTTTGACTGTAGAGGCGTATGTTCATAGGGCCGGTTTGCCTGCTTGCGGGATGAAAAACGGCAGATAAACACTGGCGGAAAAACCCTACTGACCGCGCCCAAGACCGGCTAACTTGGCTATGCCTGAGGAAGATCTTCAAATTCCTCACGTCTACAACGGGAATCGAACCTGGGACACTCCTTCCCCAGGCATATGGTTGCGAAGCGCAAAGCCACTAGGCTAACCGCGCGGTCTCGCAACTATCTTATAGTATAATGGAAAAAAAAAAAGACCACATATTATGCATACTAAAAATGACTTGACTATAAAAAGCTCATGTAGGTCTGTCATCTCCTACATGCTTTTGAAGAAATGACCATATTTGTTGGCAGAATACCCAATTATGACAATGCTAACACCAGTCCCTGAAAAGACTGGTGTAGGATTATTTTTATGCTAACACCAATCCTTTTTAGGATTGGTGTTAGTATTTGTATGCTAACACCAGTCCATAAAGGACTGGTGTAGGATTATTTTTATGCTAACACCAATCCTTTTTAGGATTGGTTGGATTTGTATGCTAACACCAGTCCATAAAAGACTGGTGTAGAATATTTTTTAAAGTATTTCTTCTTCATCTTCATTCCTACTCAAGTGAGATCACTGCAGAAGATCAACTGCCTCCAGTCTGTCCTGTCTAAGGCCATGTTTTCCTCCAGTCCAAGGTCTTGGAAGTTCCCTCTGAAGCTGTCCAGCCATCGCTGTTTATATATTCCCTTACTTATTTTGTCTGGTGGTTTCATCTTCAGTACACTTTTTCCCATGTAGTGTTTGTTTCGCCACATAACACGACCAAACCAACTTAGCCTTGATTCCATAATTTCTCAGATACTTGAATTACTACTCTCAGTGAATTTTTGATCTTATCCAATCTTGTTACATCACCTGCAAATCTCAGCATTCTCATTTCAATTACATCCATTCTCTTCCCTCATCTGTTGGTCATCTGCCAGATCTCATTACTATATGTCAGTACTGGTCTTACTACTGTTTTGTAGATCTTTCCTTTTGACTAACTAGACACTTTGGTATCACACACAAGATACGTGAAATCTTCTACCAGCTTATTCACCCTGAATAGGTTCTCCTATATGTCTGTGCCCTGTAATTTTACATTCCTTACTACTTCACCACAAGATATGTATTCTGTCTTAGTTCTGCTGATCCTCAGTACAAGTCACAGGCAAGAAGGGTGACCTGTATTGTAAGGAAGGCCAAAGCTAGCTGATGAGGCCAGAGAATTCCTAAAGAATTATTTTACTATGTGGAAAGTGAAAGGTGGAATGGCTTTATACAAGGATGACTTTAAAAAGTGCTGATGGTGGGGAGATAACAGCAGGAAACCAAACAGTTTTGAAGTACTGAATGATCATTTTGCAAGGGTGTGCCACCTACGTGCTACACCTAGTGAGAGAATAGATGTTGGAGAAATGGAGATGCTCTAAAATATTACATAACCTCAATGCAAACATGGCCATGGGATTAGATGGTATATCAGCTCATATATTATGTGAATGTGCAAGGGAATCGGCTCCTATGACCAGGGTGTTTAATTTAAGCTTTAGTACTGGGAAGGTGCTAATAAAGTGGAGAGAGGGTAAAATAGTCCAACTGTGTAAAGGAAGCTTCATGACAGAAGTAGCAAATTATAGATCAGTTCATATCTCAGGGGTGGTGGTTAACATATTGGAGAAATTGGTAAAGATCAGAATTCAGGAATGGGTGGATAGGAATATGATCCTTTATAAGGGGCAACATGGTTTTGTAAAGGGTAGGTCCTGTCTTGATAATCTGCTTGCTTTTTACAATAAAATGACAGTGGAGTTGGATAAGGGAAATAATGGCTACCAGTGATGCTGCTGGACTTTGCAAAGGCATTTGACAGATAGAGCTCTGGAGCAAATAAGGATGGATATGAACCTGGTGACTTGGTTTAAACAATGACTGATGGACAGATGGCAAAGATAGTTTATCAGGGAGATGAATCCAGGAGAAGGTAGGTAGTTTTACAGCACTCAGTACTTGGTCCTCTGTTGTTCAATTTATACATGAGTGATATAGGAAATAATCTGGTGGGAAACATTCAGTTGTTTGCTGATGATGCAAAACTGGGAAGAGTGATAGTATATACTATATACTATAATATACTATAATAAATTTAGTTTAATCCTTTATCCAAGTGTGTGCAAACAAAGTTTGCACATACTTGGATAAAGTGTGTGCAAACAAAGTTTGCGCCTGAAAGTATCTTCAGGACTGGGGTAAAGTGGTACAACACCGGGCGACTCCTTGCAAAGGTGGAGCAAGATACCAACACTCCTATCTCAGTATCTCCCATAATGCAAAACACATCTCCTTGCGGATATGTATAATGTTATGCATTAAGGGAGTGGCCACTACCCAGACTAGTTTCGACCTTTATTGAGGTCTCTTCAGTGGGAGCCAGGCCAAAGTGGAGATACGAGGCAGAAGCATTAGCAAGGCCATCTCCTCCTATAGGAGCTGCCAAACGGTGTGCCACCTTTTTATTAAATCTCTGGAATTAGAGAAAGATGTTGAAAGTTTATTTTTCACTTGGTCAGACTATAATAAATTTAGTTTAATCCTTTATCCAAGTGTGTGCAAACAAAGTTTGCACCTGAAAGTATCTTCAGGACTGGGGTAAAGTGGTACAACACCGGGCAAAGATGTGTTTTGCATTATGGGAGATACTGAGATAGGAGTGTTGGTAGCTTGCTCCACCTTTGCAAGGAGTCGCCCGGTGTTGTACCACTTTACCCCAGTCCTGAAGATACTTTCAGGCACAAACTTTGTTTGCACACACTTGGATAAAGGATTAAACTAAATTTATTATAGTCTGACCAAGTGAAAAATAAACTTTCAACATCTTTCTCTAAATCCAGAGTATATACTGTTATATTATAGATGTATAGTACATAACACCTGCTGCTGCTATAAGAGACAAACAGTACCCTTTGTGAGTCAGTCTGCCAACAGCTGGTAAGCTGAGGTTGCATTCTTGGTTTACTTTCATTTTTGTAACATTGTGTTTTAGTGGTTTTCAGCAATTTTCTTTTCCAACTGAAATGATGGATTTTAAAGAATCTGTATCAATTTTTTTTAATTCAAATTTTTCTTCAATCTCAATAAAACTGCTGCAGAAACCCACCAAATACTTAAGGATGTATTTAGTGATAATGCGATGAACTAAAGACAAACTTTTTTGCGGTGCAAACACTCTGCCTTGACAAGGAACTGTTCTTTTATGGATGACCATCGACAAGCACAAGACCTGAAAACATCACAAAAGCATGTGAGGCTATCCTTGCAGATTGTAGGCAAACTATACATTTTGCAAGATTATAGGAAGAAAAATGGAAGAACAATGACTGGGTTCTCCACCATGACAATGTCCTTCCCCATACATCACGCGTTGTTTGACAGTTCCTGGCTTCTGGAAACATGATAGTCATTCCCCCCATTCCCTCTATTTGCCTGACCTCACCCCTGCGACTTTTTCCTGTTCCAAGATGAAATTCTAGCTGAAAATGTGTTGTTTTGACATAATTAAGGAGATCCAGTCAGAATCACAGGAGGATGTTCTCACAGTCATACTTGAGGACTTCCAGAGATGCATGGATCATGGAAAAAATGCTCGAATTCTGTATACATGCCCAAGGGTATTGCAGGTCACTGCACTTTGAAGGAGTTGGTGGAAACTAGTAGTTAGGGTGAGTAAGTTTTTTATGGTCAAATTTCCTGAACGTTTGGGTAGTACCTTTATGTATAAAATATTTATATGTATATATACAGTAATATGCTTGCTTCCATCTATTGGATATGTGCCAGACAAGTGTGATAACTTGTACAGATACAGGTGTTAATTCTGGAGTGCACAGCTTGAGGAGGGGAAAGAGAAAATCATCTGAACTAGTAGACTTGTCGTTATATAAGTTATTAAGGATGCTTCTGATATTTTTCTGCCACTGGAGGCATGCAATGAGCTGTTTTTCATGCCTTCCTCATATAGAAGTTGTCTATACAAGAGCAGGAGGTTAGCCTTATCTGTGAGCCAAAAGGTGGTGGAACCATGGAATGCATTGCCTGATAGAATGGTGAGAGCATTGAACTCACTGACCCTTCTGGTCAATGAGTTCAAGGAGTGGTATGATAGACTTTGTGTTTCCTAGGAAGGACCTTTTGTGATGAGCCTCTTGACTCCATGGAGGCCTGAATAATAATAATAATAATAATCTTTGGGTGATGTTTCAGTGGTACTGTATGGATATTAGAGAGGTGAAAATGGAAGTGTAGATGTTTTCCCCAAGAGCTAGGACTCAGGACCAGGTATTGCAGGTCACTGCACGGTAGGCTGACTGTCAAGCTGGGATTTATGACTTCAGATATGCCAAATTTTTATTTTCATAACACTAAAATTTTCTTTTTTGGAGATTTATATGTTCAGACTTCCAACTGGCTTCCTTTTTTAACTTTTAAGTATAATGTGGAGGATGACAAACATCCACATGTTTGTCATCCTCTAGATAGTTCACACTACAATTAATATTGATTTCTTCTTCAGTTGTTATTACTCTGACATAAGAATACTAAATGAAATTATCATAATTATTATTATTATTATTATTCAGGCCTCCATGGAGTCAAAAGACTCATTGTGGGAGGTCCTTCCTAAGAACATAAAGTCTGTCAAGACTCATCAAGGGGAGGTCCCCCCTAACAAACACAAAATCTATCATACCACTCCTTAAACTCATTGACCGTTCTCGCCCTCACCACTCCATCAGGCAATGCATTCCATGGTTCAACCACCCTCCATGCAAAGAAACCACTCCTCACCCTCTTGCTCACAGTTTCCTTTCGTAACTTCCAGGGATGGCCTCTTGTCATCATCCTTCCCGCTGTTCAACCAAGCGAAAGAACTCCCTAGTGTCAACCCTGTAACCACCTCTCAACAGTTTAAAAGTCTCAATCATATCACCTCTCCTTCTTCTATCCACCAAACTCTGCAGTCCACATTCCCTCAGCCGATCCTCATAACTATCCTTGTACAGTCCTGAAACCATCTTTGTCATCCGTCTTTGTATCCTTTCCACAGTTAATTTATCCCCTTCAAATCCTGGGGACCAAATCTGAGAACAATAGTCCAAGTGTGGTCTGATCAGAGACTTATACAACGGAATGATCACCCCTCTTAGCTCTGCAGGTCAGTGTCCTTCTCATAATTGCAGCAATCCTCTGTGTTACCTTCACCACCTTTGCAATATGTCCCCTAAACTTCAGGTTTCTATCAATCATCAACCGCAGATCTCTTGTCTCCCCTACTTCCTCCAGTATAACTCCTCCCATAGAGTATGCAGCATCCCATCGATGTTTCCCAAACCTCAAGACCTTACATTTTGCTGCATTAAACTGCTAACCCCTATTCATTTGCCCATCTATCTAGCTTATTCAAATCCTCTTGCAGGGCTATCACATCTGCACTATTACTAATAATCCTTCCCAGCTTCGCATCATCCGCAAACAACTGAATATCCCCTTGCAATCCACTGGCAATGTCATTGATATAAAGGTTAAACAATATAGGTCCTAGTACTGAGCCCTGTGAGACCCCACTTGTAACCCTCTGTCTCCTTGAAACTGCTCCACCATACACAACTCTCTGATACCTATCAGACAGCCAAACCTGAATCCAGTTGACCAATCTGACATCCAGACCCATGTGCTGCAACTTAAATATCAGCTTATCATGTGGCACCCTGTCAAATGCCTTTGCTAAGTCTAAGAGAATTGCAGTATATGCCTTTCCCTCATCTAATGTTTTTGTAACTTTATTATAAAAGGCTAGCATATTGCTAAAACAAGAGCGCCTTCTTACAAATCCATGTTGACTCTCACAGATAACATTACCCTCATCTGCCCAATGCTGTATACGGTCCCTCACTACTTTCTCCAAGATCTTAACAACTACTAATGACACACAGACTGGCCTATAATTAGACACTTCCAGTCTGTTACCACTCTTATGCAATGGCACTATCTTACCTTCCTTCCATTCCCTGGGCACCTGTGCCGAAGCCAGACTTTCATTGAAAAGCCAGGTTAAAGGCACTGTCAGTTCCCTAGCACATTCTCTCAAAACTCGTGGTGAAATCCCATCCAGTCCCGAAGCTTTACTGACATCCAGAGTACTCAGTATCTGAAACACACTCTCCTCCTGTACCTCTAAACCTTGAACTAGCCCTATCCCTCTAGCATTAAAATGTACTTCTCCAGGATGAAATACTCCAATAAAGTATTCATTGAACAATTCCATTATGTCCTCTGCATGCATCACTCTATTCCCATTTTTATCCCACAATATCATTCTTCCACAGTCATTTCTCCTCCTACTGGCCACATAGCTAAAAAATTCCCTAGGATTTTTTTTTGGATCTTAGGGCCAATCTCCTCTCATATTCCAGTTTCGCTTTCCTTACCACACTAGTCACTCTTCTGGCCTGTGTCTTATATGCATCAGATTCCTTGGCTGGATTATAGTTTCCAGTCTTCTTATCTAAATAATTACATCACTGAAACAATTCTTATATGTATGAAAATACTGATTCCCCATTCTCCTTTAATCTTGTTCCATAGCGGTGGTTCTCCATAAAGGCTGCACAAAGAGAACTGGGGCATATCATAATCAACTTTCGCTAAAATCTTCTTTTTCTGCTTATGCCAAAGCCTAAAGTATCTGCAAGCAAATTATTTACCCATCCAAAACTGATTTTGAAAGGGCTAAATGCAGAACTGGCATCATGTCTAAATGGTAGTTAGTTATTTGCCAAAGCTGTTGGCAGTAACTTTTGTTCAACCATGCTTCTACCTCTCTTTTGTACTTGATTGGTTCTGTTGCATCACTATCCACAGTTAAAGCCAGTCACCCTCTTACATTTCCTCCAAATCATGTGTCAACAATCTTAAATATCCACCTATCATTGAAACTCATAACATTCATATCCTCTTTGATTTTTCACCAGAAAGCAATCTGAAGAATCTTGTCCAGACGAACACAGAAAAATGTCCTAGTTCTGATGGCATGTCATCAGTTGTTCTGAAAGTTTTGTGCTGCTTTTTTTATATTCTCCTCGACTTATATCTATGACTTGCAACCACTCATACTTACAATGGTCCCACTGACATGTTCACTGAATACCACCTGACTCTGTCCAATTCCTGGTGTTATTGCTGCCTTTAAGACATTATTTGAGAAATACTTTTCCTCAGGCTATTGCTGCTACTGAGAATCGAGAAAACTGCATTTAAAGACTTTTGGAAGTAACATAATATCTTACATTGTACAAGGGGTGTGCATGCAGTGTGATTACAGCAGAGTATATCAATTGTGTTTGGAAGAAACTGATGAAAATATATGTTTGTGCATTCTTGTAAGGTTTTGTCAAGAGACTGGTAACAAGATAATGCAGCTAACTGAAGATTTGGAGTTGGAAGTTGATAATGAAGATCATGAAAAGTTGATGGAAGCTGTAGAAAACAACTAGCAATTGAATCCTACAGAGCTAGAAGCAGAGAAAAGTTGGGAAGAAGAGAGAAAAGAAAAGCAGAATAATAAGAAGCCAATTCCATAAAAAAGTTTACTATAAAAAAAATTGGCAGAGACATTTGTCTCTTTTAATAAGACAGTTTGGTTGTTTGGAGAAATGAACCCCAACATGGAGAGATTTAGCAAACAGATGGAGTGATGTAAACTATACTTGCTTGCTACTGAGAAATTATACAGAAAAGAAAAGGCAAATTGTGCAGACTAAGTTGGACATGATGTAAAAATTTTCAAATAGGCTCACTTTTGCTGTGTCATGACCCACCGAAGATGAGCCTAGACTTACAATTTATGCATTAATTTCCAGCTGACTATTTTACAAAAGTGCATAGAAGCACACTGTACACTCAGGTTTCGTTATTTCAATACAGTATTGTATACTGCAATTTTACGTTATAATTTTGTTTATCTACAGGTTGGCCTGGCTGGCTGGCTGAGTGGTTAGCATATCAGCTCTCCAGTCAAATGGCTGCGAGTTCAAATCCTGCCATGGGCATGGATGTTTGTGATTTTTTGTGAAAATACTAGTGGTGGTCGGCGATAGATGGCATTGGTGTAGATGCAGTTTGTTGTAGATGGAGTTGGTGATGGAGACAGAGGGTTGCAGAGCAAGTGCTCTCCCTCGATAAGTCCATGGACTCCCTGGAGGTGTCATATAATAATAATAATAATAATAATAATAATAATTTTTACACTATAAACAAGAGTAATTAGTTAAAAATTATAACAAAACAGACATACACATTTTAGCATTCGGCACGTTACTTGTTAATGTATCTTTATGGTTCATATAGCAGTTTTCAACATGATCAATGGAACTGCTTTAGTATATATATATATTTAAACATACGTACTGCAACATTCATTCACACAGTTAGCCTAGTGGTTGTTGTGCGCTTCGCAACCATATGCCTGGGGAAGGAGTGTCCTATTTGATTCTCGCCAATGATATGAGGAGCTCAAGGATCTTCCTCAGCCATGGCCAAGTTAGCCGGTCTTGGGTGCAAGCAGTAGGGTTTTTCCCCCAGTTTAGCTGGGGGTTTTTCATCCTGCAAGCAGGCAAACCAGCCCCGTGAACACACATGGACAGTCATGAATACTTCCAGTAGGGATGCAGCAGAGGAATGGTGCTGGCTGCATTATTTCGCTGTGACTTCTCATTAGGAGGAGACCCAACCCATCTGAATCAGATGGAAGGGAGAGATAGATATATAGACTGCAACACCCTTCTCAAGCTGACTTGAGGATCACAATTTTGCTGATGACAATGCCTGCACTGTATTTCCATTTCTCATTTGACAAACCTTGCATTACATAAATCAACAAATTTCTAGAATCATGCAGCCTACATATACAATGACTAAATTCTTAACAATTTTTCAATGGAGTTCTGGATAACCTTGTGAACTTCACAGGTAACAAAATGCAATTACTATAACACAGAAGACAATAACTATATTGTCTTCTGTGTTATTTCTTCAAAGAAAGAACTTTTTTACAACACACCAAATATCCTGACAAGATGAGATTTCTCTTCTTATGATAACTCAAATCTTTCTTGGCATAAACCCATTACAGATTACTCCCTTTTATAAATTAAACATGCCAAGAAATTGTATTCTTGGTCTTATGAGTTGCCCAGTCATGAAGTTACTTCATGTCAAACATTGTTTGCTTACACTTGGATGAAAGATTAAACCAAGAATATAATTTCTGGGCATCTTTAATTTATAGTATAACCAAGCAATTGAAAAAAAACTTTCAACATTAATGTTGTATAAATTAAATAGCTATGGCCCAAGTACAGAGCCCTGCAGGATACCACTAGTCACATGTCCAGACTCTACTCCTCCATAAATAAAACTACTCTCTGGTGTCTCTCCACTAGCCACCCTCTTATCACTTCACCTACTGCATTTCTGTACCCATTTACTCCAATTTATGTAACAGTTTCATGCATTGTACTGTCAAATCCTTTTGGCTGAAGTTTATCTTCTGCAATACCCCCTTCTTCAATTTTGTGCTCTATATTCTTCCTGAAAATACTATATCCTTCACATTCTATCACAATAACTATATTACCTTCTGTCAGCCATGTCTCACTAATGCCATTATTTATTTTCCACAAACCAGCCAATGACACAACTCTTTCTCATTTTGAATGTTTCTTGCATCCTTGTATATAAAGTGCAATTGTCCTTGGTTCCGCATATTTTACTGGAGGAACTACTTGTATATTCAGAATTTTTTTTATTCATTCTCACACTCACTTGCCTCCTTGATACCTGCACATATACACTCTCACCAAATTCCTCCTAATAGCTTTTTTCCAAACTCCTAACACTAAATCCATTTGAGAGACCATTGGCCTTTTATAAGTCCTTTTGTTGAACTCACTCCACACATCCTCAAATTGCACAAAATTCCTTCTACATAACATATGCATTGACTCATTTTCAGTCATGGCCCAACTTCTCAGCACTTTTCTATCTCTATCATACCATGGAAACACTCATTATTATTCAGGGCCTGCATGGAGTCATAAGACTTGTCATGGGAGGCCAATCTAAAACAACCCAGTATCATACCATTCCTTAAACTCATTCACTATTCATGCTCTCTCTACCTTATCATGCAAAGCATTCCATGGTCTAACCACTCTTCATGCAAAAAAAAGAGCCACTCCTCACCCTCTTACTCAACACTTTCATTCGTAACTTCTAGGGATGGCTGCTTGTCCATGCTCCTTTCTCTTGATCTATCCTATAAAAGAACTCCCCATTGCTGACCTTGTCACTACCTCCAACAGTTTAAATGTCTCGATCATATCACCTCTCCCTCTGTGGACCAAACTCTGCGGTCTGCATGTCCTCAGTTTATCCTCATAACTAACATTATGATAAACAAAGGAACCATAACTAACATTATGATTAACAAAAATGATAACATGTCATCATTTTTGTTATCTTTACATCCTCTCTAAAGTTAATTTATCTTTTTCAAATCCTGGTAACCAAATTTGAACATAGTAATTCATATGTGATCTAGTCAGGGCTTATACAATGGAACCACAGATCTGTCTCTGCTGGTCAGTGCCTTGCACAGTATTACAGCAATCCTCTGGGTTAACTAAAGATATGTCCCCTAAACTTCAAGTGTCTATCAGTCATCATTCCAAGGTCCCTTGTCTTCATCTCTTCTAGGACAGTTCAATGTTGGAGGACAGTTCCTCAAACAGAGTATGCAGCTTTCCATCATTGAATCCCAAACTTCCTCACCTTCATTTAGTTGCATTAAACTGATATCTCCGTTCATTAACCCATCTATGCAGCTTATCCAAATCTTCCTGAAGGGCTACCACATTGTCACTATTACTAATAACTGTTCCCATTTGCACATCATCTGCAAACAACTGAATATCTCTCTCTGCAGTTCACTGACAGTATCATTGATATAAAGGTTAAACAATATGGGGTCCTAATACTGAGCCCTGAGGGACTCACAACACTTGTGATCTTTTGCAAAATTAAAAAAAATGCTCTTCTCTGATTGCTCTTTTTTCTTCCTCCTATTAGTGTTAACTGCTTCATTTCACTCTATCCTCATATCCACTGAAATCAGGATGATCATATTCATAATTTGCCAGCCTGGTTGGGTGAGTGGTTAGTGTATCTGTTCTCCAGCCAAAATACTGTGGGTTTGAATCCTGCCATGGGCATGGATGTTTGTGATTGTCTGAAAATACTAGTGGTGGTGGTCTGTAGATGGCATTGGTGTAGATGATGATGATGATGGTGGTGGTTGTGGTTCGTTGTAGTTGGTGGATTATGAGTGGTGGAAATGGAGAGCTATAGCGTAGGTGCTCTTCCTCAATAAGTCTTTGGACACCTCCCTGGAAGTGTCACATAATAATAATAATAATAATAATAATAATAATAATAATAATAATAATAATCCAGATGTGGTCTAGTCAAAATCAAAACCTTATAGAAAAGAAACATTATTTCTTTACCTCTACTTGTGAGGGTGGTGCAAAGACCGATGTATCAAACTATCGACCAATTAGTATCTCAGGTGTGGTAGTGAAGATTTTGGAAAAATTAGTTAAGGCCCGCATTCAGAAATGGGTTGATAGTGAATCTCCACTTTGCAATGAACAACATGGGTTTACTAAGGGAAGGACATGTTTTAGCAACTTGCTCACATTCTATAAACAATGTTATCATTGAACTAGACAAGGGGGAAATGGATACACCATAATACTTTTGGATTTTGCTAAGGCTTTGGACAGAATACAACAATGAACCGCAACCACCATCATCATCATCATCATGACAGACTGCTGCATAAATTGGAGAAAACAGGTTTGGGTTATACAATATTAGCATGGATAAGAGGATGGCTGACTGACAGATATCAAAAACTGGTATACAGGGGATCTGAGTCTGCAAGGTTTTGTCCCTTCGGACGGCTGTGCCGAGAATATATATATCTTCTTTCTTCTCCTCTCTCTGATTCCCGACGCCACCTTAAGCCTCTATATATGGTGTCGCTGGACCTCAAGGTGATCCTCTATCTCCCTTTTTCTTTAACTGTGTCATAGATGAGTTTCTTCATTCTCTTCTTAGCCATATAGACTACTCTCTAGGTGCTTCTTCCTTTAATGCTCTGGCCTTTGCAGACGATCTTATTCTCGTAGCCTCTACTAAGATAGGCTTACAGGAACTCCTTGACCGGGCAGTTGACTTCTTCTCTATTTGAGGCCTTTTTATTAATGTAGAGAAGTCCTGCTCTTTAGCTCTTGTCCCCTCTGGTCGTGACAAGAAGCTTAAGGTCGACACTATAGAGTTTTCCTGCACGGGAGGCCATTGCATGCATTGACCATCCTGGAAGAGTGGAGATACCTCAGTATCATGTTCACCCCAAAGGGAAGGTCTTCTGTCCCTTCTATCCTAGAAGCTGGGATCGCTTCTTTGAGGAAAGCTCCTCTCAAGCCCTTGCAAAGACTGTTTCTCCTTTCCTACTATCTCCTACCTTGCTTTTACCACAAGTTGGTGCTTGGCAGGACATATATTTCGGTACTGTCCCAAATGGACAGGGCTATCCATTCAGCCGTGAGATCATGGCTCCGACTGCTGTCTGACGCTCGTACTGCATATTTCCATGCGAGGGTGAAGGATGGTGGGCTTGGGGTTCCATCACTTAGATGGCTGATCCCACGCCTGCGGTTGTCAAGAATCGCGCAGTTAGAACTATCTTCTTCCCCCATATGCAGAGAGGCTTTCTATAGCCCATTAATACAAGAAGACTTTTGGCAGGCTAAAGGTTGGTCCCATTATCAAGGTACTTTAATCGACTCAGCACCTGCAGAACACAAGAGATGGGCATCTCTGTTGCACTGTTCTGTAGATGGTGCTCCTTTAAAAGAGTCATATCTGGTACCTCCCCAGCATGATTGGATAAGGGATGGTACCAGACTCCTCCCTGGGTTCGAGTATATTGACCTTATCAGGACGAGGATCAATGCCCTGCCTACTCAAGCCTGCACAGCTCGATGGGGTAGTGCCGACTCCAACTCTAGAGCTGGCTGCAACTACAGTGAGACATTGTCTCATATAGCCCAGTGTTGCTTCCGCACCTATGGGGTCTGCGTGAGGAGGCATGATGCCGTGGTCTCCATTCTGAACAACTGCTTTAAGAACAAAGGTTGGAAGACTGCGGTGGAACCACATTATAGGACCTTCACGGGTTTGTGTAAGTCAGACTTGGTGATTAAAAGAGATGGTGACATTTGAGTAGTTGATGCCCAGGTGGGGAAACAGGGAGCCCACTAGCCTATAGCTATAACAATAAAGTAAATTATTATAAAAATAACCCAGATCTAGTTAGTAAGATACAGGAGGAGCATGGGACAAATCCGAGGTTTCCCAGTACCACCATCTCTTTACATGGCGTATGGAGTGCAGATAGCTATAAGGACTTAAAACAGCTTGGGCTTACGCAAAAGGATATAAAAATTCTTTCCTTGAGGGCCCTACAGGGAACACTGGTGGCATGACATTGCCACCAGAGAATGACTACAATGATAACTCGAACAGGCATAGGATAAAACACTTGTAAAGGCTTAGGCCTATATCAAGTATGGATGAAATGTAAGGGTAGTACTGCCCATGACTGGTACAAAGATTAAAAAAAAACAACAACAACAACAAAAAAGTGGTGTATCACAAAGGATCAGTGCTTGGTCCACTGTTATTCAATGTATACATTAATGATATTGGAAAGGATTTGACAAGTGACATACAGTTATTTGCTGATGATGCACAGATAGGGAGGGTAATCGGGAATGCTGATGATATGCAGAATGATTTGAATAAGCTGGGATTGTGGGCATGGGAAAATGGGTGTCAGCTCAATGTCTATAAATATAAAGTCATTCACTTCGGCATGATCACATATCCAATGTCATATTATATTGGTGGAATTAAGCTAGAAGAAACTGATGAGGCTAGGGATCTTGGAGTGTTAATAGATAGGAAGTTGAAGTTTATGGGCCATGTGGCAAAGATTGCAAATACAACTCAAAAAATAATTGCAATGCTGAAACAAACATTCACATTAAAGATAAGGATGTCATTTTGCCTCTTTACAAGGCCTAATGATAAGACCTCACTTGAACTATTGTGTCCTGGATTCTGTTGTGATTCTGATATATTGGAGAGAGTACAAAGGCGAGTCTTAGAAATGATATCAGGATTGTGGAATACTGATTATAAAGACAGATTGAGAATTTGTTGAAGACTGCAGACACTAGCAAACAGGAGAAAGAGGGGTGATATGATTGAGACTTACAAACTGCTGAAAGAGTTGTACAGGATTTCAATTGATGGGATTTTTCAATTTATGGAGGGTGGGGAAAGGATGAGAGGACATTGTTGGAAGCTGAGAATGACGACCACCAAAAAGGGTATAAGGGTTAGATTTTTCTCTCAGAGGATGGTGCGTGATTGGAATGGATTGCCATTGGATGTTGTGAGTGCAAACAGTGTGAATGAATTCAAGAATAAGTATGATAGCTGGCTTGTGTAGTATGTGGCCTCCCTTGATGAGTCTCTAACTCCCTGGAGGTCTTTCATAATCTACCCTATATACATCAAAAGATAAGCTAAAATGTCATGTTTTTATGTCACAGTTTTCATGTCACGTTTTCCATGTCACTTTATTTGAAACGTTTTGAAACTCAGGGGCTACTGTGAGTGTCGAGTCAAGAACCGGCCTACCAGTCCGGAATTCAGGAGGTTGGGTGCCATAGGCACCGGGGGGATGATACCCCCCAGTGATGATAATAATAATAATAATCCAGATATGGTCTAGTCAAAATCAAAACCTTATAGAAAAGAAACATTATTTCTTTACTTCTACTTGTGACACTGTTCTTTTCACATTATTGCAGCAGTTTTTTACCGCAGCATATTGCTGCATACAGTCTTGCTAATTATATTTTTTATACCTCCATGGAGTCATAAGATTCATTGTGGGAGGTCAATGCAAAGTCTATCATACCATTATTCCTTAAACCCATCCACTGTCTGCATGTTCACCACCCTCTCAGGCAATACATTCCATACTTCTGCCACTGTTTGTGCAATAAACTGACTTCTTATCCTTTTACTCACCACTTCCTTTTGCAACTTCCAGGGATGGCCCTTTGTCCTGCCTCCTTCTCCTCATTTTACCATATGAAAAATCTCCTCAATTTTAATGTGATAGTAACCTTTCAACAGCTTAAATTTCTTGATCACATTTCCCCTTTGTCTTCTATCCACCAAATTTTGTAGTCAGCATGCCTCAGTCTATCCTCATAATAAACATTGGGCGCACTGAGTCCTGGTATCATTTTTTGTTATCCATCTCTGCACCTTCTCCAAGGTTACTTCATTGCCTTCAAATCCCAGTGACCAGATCTGAGCACAGAAATCCAGATGTGGTCTGATCAAAGCTTTATACATTGGGACCACCACACGTTTTATCTATCATGGTCAATATCCTTCTCAACATTTGCCTTTAAACTTTTGCTATATGTCCTTGGAACATCAAATCTCTATCCACAATCACTCCAAGATCCCTTTCTCTACTTCTTCCAGTGTAACTCCACCAAATGAGTATAAAGCATCCCATTTGTGGATTCCAATTTTTTTTACATTAAAATTTTAAATTTTAATGTAATAATGACTTGATAGATGATGGGCTGTCTGGTCACCAGCCATTTGGCTCTGCATTTCAAATCCCACTGTACCATAAATGTTGTTATTATTATTATTATTATTATTATTATTATTATTATTATTTTACACCTCCAGGGAGTCCAATGACTCATCGAGGGAGGGCACTTGCTCTACAACTCTGTTTCCACCACTCAATCCAGCAACTGACCGCAATTACACCAATGCCATCAACTGCCAACCACTATTTCCACAGACAATCACAAACATCCATGCCCACGGCGGGATTCGAATCTATAGCCCTTTGGCTGGAGAGTAGATCCGCTACCACTTAGCCAGCCAGGATGTTCATGTATGTCTTTAAGCAGTCATTGATTTTCATTATCTGGTGTGAGACCACTATACTTATTGGGGAAAAAAGCACCTTGCAAAATCCAAGTTGTTGACAATCAATTAAAAAGAAAGAAAAGAAATATACCTTCATGCTGAAATGGATTTTTATGGTATTGATGCGAACACAGATTGATAAAAAAAAATAACTATTTATTAACTTAAAAGCTAATATTTCGCTGGTATTATATCCAGCATCTCCAGAGCACAAACAAAGTTTGTTACAAATGTGAGACAACCACAATCCCAATCCTGTGTAACAGTGGGGCTAGTATAAGTAATTGCAGCGTGCAACACAAGGCTAAAGTCCTAATAAGGCGCCATCTGAGTTAAAAAAAAAAAAAAACGTAATCCAAAGTTTTGAAAAAAATAGTAGTCCAAAGTTTTGAAAAAAATAAAATAAAAATAAATGAAATAAAAATAAAAATAAATAAATATTAATGAAGAGATCACATCGAGTGGGTGGTATCAGTAGAACTAGCTGTAGATCAAGAAATGAGCTGTTGTGTTTGTATACAAATGCTAAAAGTATAAGAAACAAGACAGATGAAATGGTTGCATTAATTGCATCTGTTCACCCAAAGATTGTCAGAATAAGTGAGACATGGTTGGAAGAGGACGACATCCTGACAGGAATAGAGATGGAAGGGTATGATATGTTTCGTGAGGATAAAAGGGGATAAAAAGGGAAAGGGGAGTGCTATTGATGATAGAGAAAGAGTTATGTCCATACAAAGTAGAGATGCAAGAGGGAAATGGTTTTGGGGCAGTTGGTGTGAGATAGAGGTCAAAGGAATCAAATACTTGTTTGGATGTTGTTATAGACCACGTAATGTGGATGGTGGTGATAATGAAATGTATAATCAAATTAGCTAAGTAAATAAAAAAAGGATGATCATCATGGGAAATTTTAATTATGGCAATATAGACTGGAATGATGAGAAAGCAACTGGAAGTAAAGAAAATGAGTTTCTTGAGTTTTTGAGGGATAACTACCTCAGACAGTATGTAACAGAGGGCACGCGAGGATTGAGGGTCTTGGATTTGGTCATCTCATCAGAGGATGTGATTATAAATGAGGTGTCAAATCATCCACCAATTAGTGAGAGTGACCATGAGGCGATTACCTGGGTGGTTGAAAGCAGTGTGAGGACCTCTGTGAGAAAAGGGTATATGTGGAACTACAAGGGGGGGAGGTGATTATGAAGCACTCAGGAGACAGCTTGCGGGTGTAACATGGAATGAGGAGTTAACCGGAAAAGAGATCAATGCAGCTTGGGGGATTTTCAAAAACTATCTAGTAGATGCAATGTCTAAATGTATTCCAAGGGTGAGAAGGTTAAATAAGGTAGGTATGAGATGGATGAATAAAGAGATTAAGCATGCGATACAGAGAAAGAGAGCATTGTGGAGGCAGCATAAGAGAAGTGGAAATAATCAATTCCATGAGGTCTACAAAGACCAGACAAGGAGGGTGACTTGGTTGGTGAGGGTAGCTAAAGAGAGGTATGAACAGCAGTTAGCTAATGAAGCTAAAAAGAATCCTAAGAAGTTCTATCGATATGTAGCCAGCAAAAGAAAGAACGATTATGGAAGGATGACATTGATACGAGAAAAATGGTATAAAGACAGCTATTGCAGAATGTGTGGTGGAGATACCTAATGAGCAGTTCATAAAGGTCTTTCAATCTTGTGAATGTGACTACATGCAGAGATTGAGAGCAGTAGATGATGGGGAGGAGAGACTGACTGTAAGTGAGCAAGAGGTGTATGGAAGTTGAGTAAACTAGATGTTAATAAGGTAGTGGGACTTGATAGTATATCACCACATTTTCTGAAGAAATGTGCCAGGGAGTTGACACCTGCCATGACATATTTTTTAATATGAGTCTTGCACTCGGTCGAGTTTCTAAGGAGTGGAAGGAGGGCAAGATTGTACCACATCATAAAGGAGGTGATCGAACTCAAGCATCAAATTATTGGCCCATGTGTCATGTGTTGTGGTTAAGTTGTTGGAGAAGCTTGTGAGAACCAGGATCCAGAGTTGGGTTGACAACAATTGTATTATCTTTGATGGACAGCACATGGCTTTGCTAAAGGGAGGTCATGTAAGTAGATTACTTATTACAATAAAGTGACTGTTTCCTTGGACAGAGAAGAAGGATACACAATAATATACTTAGATTTCGCAAAAGCTTTTGATAGAGTACCTCATGATAAATTGATAGTTAAACTAGAGCAGATGGGGTTGGATATTAGATTAGTGCATTGGATTGGAGACTGCTATCTGATAGGTATCAGCAAGTTGTGTATGGGGGAGCGATATCCAGGAAAAGGAAAGTCACTAGTGGAGTGCCTCAGGGGTCTGTTTTAGGGCCATTACTGTTTAACGATGTAGGTGAAGATTTGGATGGAGATATTCAGTTGTTTGCAGATGATGCAAAGTTGGGAAGAACCATGAAGAGTAGTGAAGATGTTGTGGCCTTACAAGAAGACTGGAATAAATTGAGTGATTGGGCACGGAAATGGGGATGTGAGTTCATTTTTGCAAAATGTAAGGTTTTAAAATTTGGAAAACAAAGATGGGATGCAAAATTTATGCTTGGTGAGGATATATTGTTGGAGGTGAAGAAATAAGAGATCTGGGGGTGATAGTGGATAAGGATCTGAAATTTAGGGGACACAGCCAAAATTGTGAAGACAACACAAAGGCTTCTGGGAATGATGCGGAGGATACTGACGTGTAGAAGTAGGGAGATTCTTGTTCCGTTGTATAAGGCTTTGATTAGGCCACACATGGACTATTGTGCCCAGATTTGGTCACCGGGTTTTCAGAAGGATGAAGAGATGTTGGAAAGGGTCCAAAGGTGACTGACTAAGGTAATTTCTGACCTCTGGAATGTTGAGTATGAGGAAAGATTGAGAAAATGTAATTTGCAGAGTCTGGTGGAGAGGACGAAGAAGAGGGGAGATATGATAGAGACCTACAAGTTGATAAGGGGTTGTTATAAGATCAATGGTGAAGAAGTTCTACAGAGAATAGTGGGAGATCAGGGGAGAACCAGAGGTCATCCCTGGAAACTGTATAAAGAGGGTGTGAGTAGGGGAGTAAGAGGCAGGTTTTTTTCGTGCAGAGTTGTGAATGATTGGAATGCCTTGCCTGAGAGTGTGGTGTCTGCAAGGAGTTTGAGTGTGTTTAAGACACAGTATAATGAGATGTGTGTGTGTGTGTGTGTGTGTGTGTGTGTGATAAAAGGACCTCCCAGATGAGTCTTTGACTCCATGAGGTCTTGGAGTAATAATAATAATAATTAGTTTGGCCTTAGGATGACTGTCGCCCAAATCTTTGGAAGATTTATACAGCAATACTTGTTAACGTTTGGAGTATGTTTTAAGGCTTCTGTTGATTCCAGGAACAACCTTTCTGACTTGTAGAAGCTTCTGTGCAGTACTTTTGTTTTTTTCCAATTGATCCTGTGTGCCAGGGTATCCAAAGCATGGTCTGTCAGACCCGACTTGCCATATCGAAAGTGCCGGATATATACTTTCCATGCAGATAAATATACCTTCAGTTCCATGTGAATAAAAAGTTTATTCTTAGTGATATTGAATTGGCATCCATTTTCAGATAGATATAAAATACTTATCATTCTGCTTAAGTATAGAGGATGCCACATCAGAGAAACATATATACTTTCCATGCAGATAAATATACCTTCAGTTTCAGTGAATAAAAAGTTTATTCTTAGTGATATTGAATTGTCATCCATTTTCAGATAGATATAAAATACTTATCATTCTGCTTAAGTATAGAGGATGCCACATCAGAGAAATATCATACCTGTCAACTTTGCTTTATTGATATTCCTTTTGAAATCCTCTAGAGTATTATTAATATATAATTTGAATAACACAACCTTGTGATACTTTATCCACATTTGTGATGTTACTTGCCAAGATTATCCAGTCCCATCAATCTGATCAAGTTGGATAATCTTAGTCAGGTGGTATTTACAATTTTTAAAATGAATCTGACCTCAGTACAGAAATTTTATTGCTCTGCAATAGAATCTTTGTGCTGAGTCTATAGACCATCTAGAAGAGAGAGACAACTAACAGATAAGTGTGCAAGCAGCAGCAGCATAGTTTGCTTATTCATTGCCCTGATTCAGTTAAATATAATTAGTTCAAATTAAGTGGATATTGAATCCAACATTATTTCAAAGCTAAATAGAGAAACTACAAGAGTTTCGTGCCGAATATATAGAAACTATAAAAGTTTCGGCAGATCCAAGCGTAAGCCAACCTTTCATGACAGGGGCAACTCGTAGTAAAGGTGGAGTAAGCTCCGATCACTATCCTTAGTATTTCCCATAATGTAAACCACATCTCCTAACGGATAGTATGATGTTATACATTATGGGGGGGGCACTACCCAGACCGGTTTCGACCTTTATTGAGGTCCCATCAGTGGGTGCCAGATCCAGATGTAAATGTAAATACTCAGGTTGTAGTGATTCAGAACTTATAAAGTATAAGTTATAAAGTGATGAACTTCTAAAGTATAAGTTATAAAGTGATGAACTTCTAAAGTATAAGTTATAAAGTGATGAACTTCTAAAGTATAAGTTATAAAGTGATGAACTTCTAAAGTATAAGTTATAAAGTGATGAACTTCTAAAGTATAAGTTCTGCATCACTACAGCCTGAGTATTTACATTTACATCTGGGTCTGGCTCCCACTGATGAGACCTCCATAATTTATTTTAACCTTCTTCTTTTGGGATACTGCATCCCCATATACAACTTTCTAATACCTATCTGACAGCCTTAAGATGCATGGTTATATGTCATCGAATCCTATCACCTTATTGGCATTAAGGTTATTTTTTTTCCTCAATTACCTCCTGCTCACTCACAATTAAGCCATCCTCTCCTATGTCCTCTACACTTAAGTTCCTCATGGATTCCACCCTGATCAAGATGAAACACCCTTATTAATTGATCACATCACTGAATACCTCAACAGTGTATTCTGCAGCAGTTACCATTCTGCCATTTTCATTCATTAACATCATCTTACCATGATTGTTCTGTTCTAATTGCCACATATCTAAAAAAGTCTCTGGGGGTTCTCTTTGCTTGAGTTGCCAATTTCTGCTTATACTACACTTTCCTTACTGAGTCACTCTCCTGGCTTATACTTTTATGTAACTGATTATTACCATTATTCATCTTGTTCTGCTTCCAAAGAACCTTCTTCTTCCAGATTTCATGCTTAAGCTCCACATTTATCCATTTTACAGCCTACCTTATTCAGTCTGTTGACCTTAGAAATAGATTCACACACTAATGCTGTTATGTATTTTTTTGTTAATTCCTAAGCAACATTTATTTCCTTACTGCTCAGCTGCTTGTTCCATGTTATAGCTCCAAGCTGTCTCCTAAGCTTGTCATAATCACGAGCCTCCATGTATATCCTTTCCTCTAAAAAGTCTACATATGGCTAGCCAGAAACCAGGTGATCACTTTGTGATCTCTCACCAATCTCAGAATTACATCCTCTGATGAAATGATCAGATATAAAACTCTCCATCCTCTCCTGCCTTTCTTTACATGCTGTTTGAGATAATTATCTCTCAAGAACTCCAGAAATTAATTTTCCTTATTTCAATATTCTATCTCTTCATTCAAATCTAAACTGCTGTAAATAAAATACCCCCCCCATAATAATTATCCATCCTTTGTTCACTAATCCAAGTTGCTTATATGTGCAAGTATAAAGTGGGTGATTATGTGAAACTGTTAGTCAGTTAGCATCGGTATGTTATGTAGATGAGGTGAAAAGATGTTGACAATGCATGGAAACTTGCAAGGTAGTATCAAACAGAAGCAATGTATAATTGCATAAGGATTAAGCAAATAAATAGAGTAGGAGTGAAATGGATGAACAGTGAAATCTAGCAAGCTGTGCTGGAAAAGAAAATGCTATGGAGAAGGTGATGATTGGTGATGATTGGATCCATGCAGAGTATAAAGTTCAGGCAAGAAAGGTGATGAACATGGTAAAGAAAAAAAATGGACAGTATGAGAGGTGAATTGGCTGGTCAGTCTAATATGAATTTTCCATATAGTGGAAAAATTCATGGGAATTTTTCCACTATATGGCAAGCAAGAGAAAAAATACTTATGGCAGGTTGACACTGGTGGATAGTCATTATTCTTCATATCCAACACTTGCAAAGGATATAATGGAATTATCGAATTTGTATCAGTATATGATACAAGTATTAGGAGAATTAGAAATGAAAGAATTAGAGGTGTATCAAATGGTGGTTGGATTAGATGTGAATAAGGCTGTGGGAATGGATGACATGTCACCAAGTATTCTTAAGGAATGTACACCCACAGTTGGCTATGACCTTCACCTGGTTATTTAATGAAAGTCTTGCAGTGGATAGGGTTCCTCAGGCAAAATAATAAGGAAAGAAGGCAAAGTAATACCACTCCACAAGATTGGATCTAGGACAGAAGTTTCCAGTTATAGATCAGTCTATATAATGGCAGTTGTGGTCAAGGTATTGGAGAGATTGGTTAGAAATAGAATACAGGATTGGGCTGATTGACATTGCATTCTTTATTATGGTCAGCATGGATATCTAATGGGTAGGTCTTGCTTTAGCAATTTACTTGCATGTTATGATAGGGTAATGGGTTTGTTAGATAAGGATAATTATATACAGTGATATTCTTGGACTTTGCAAAAGTGTTTGATAGGTTGGTAAGTGATAAGTTGGTGTTAAAGCTGCAGAGGATGGGAATAGATAGTATATTGGTTAGATGGATTGGAAATTGGCTCTCTGAATAATACCAGCAAGTTATGTGCTATGGGGTAGTGTCAAAAAAAAGATGGGTAACCAGTGGTGTGTGTCCCAGGTTTTTGTTCTTGGGCCCCTGCTGTTTAACTTGTTTTTAAATGATATTTTTTGTGGACTGGCTGGGAATCTTCAGTTGTTTGCTGATGATGAAAAGTTTTGAAGAATTATAAGTAGTACTGCTGATGTGAATTCCTTTCAGGAAGAATTGAATAGACTTTTTACTTCAACAAAGGAATGGGGTTGTAGTGTTAATATTAGGAAGTGCAAAGTGTTGCATTTTGGAGTGCAGAAATATAAGGCTGTATACTATATTGACATAGACATACTGCAGGAAGTGGATGAGATTTGAGATTTGTGAGTGATGGTTGACAATAGACTGAAATTTAGAGGGTATATTACTAGGGAAGTGGTTGTGCCACTGTATAAAGCAGTGATCAAACCACACTTGGACTGTTGTGCTCAAATCTGGTCACCTGGATTTCAGTGTGATGTGGAGACATTGTAGAGGGTCCAGAGGTGAGTGATTAAGACAATATCAGGACATTGGACTGCTGGCTATGGAGATTGGTTGAAAAAAAATGTAGATTGCAGAGTTTAGTGGATAAGAGGAAGAGAGGTGGTATGATAGAGATGTTTAAGTTAGTGAGAGGATTTTACTAGATTAATCCAGAGGGGATTATAAAAAGAGTATAAGGGAAGAGGGAGGAAAATCAGAGGTCATCCCTGGAAGTTATGTAAAAGTGTGGTGAAGAGGGATGTGATCAGTAGATTTTTTACATAGAGAATTGCCACTGAACGGAATGCATTACAAGAATGTGTTGTTAATGCAAGAGGTGTTAAGGATTTTAAGATTCAGTATGATAAATATATATTTTTTTATTTGAATGAACCTCCCACAAAGAGTGTGCTGACTCCATGGAGGATGCAATTATAATAATAACAGTAATAATGTAGGGAAAGAATATTCCTAGTAGTAATTAGCTGTATCCATTATCCATGTCATCAAAAAATCAGATAGAGTAATGGCAACTAGTGAAGCCTAAAGAAATAGATGACATGTATGATGAAATAGAATGGTGTATAAAGGAAGATGGATGCAAGAAAGATCGAGTTATTTGTGCTATAGGTAACTGGAACGCCAAAGTTGGATCAGAGAGAACATCTACACACATGGATCCATTTGGACTTGGAATTCAGAATAAGAGAAGACAAAAAACTGATTGATTTCTCTAACAAGCACAGTTTCATCATAACTAACACTTATTTTGAGCAAAAACCAATAGCAAGATACACATGGGGAAAGTCCAGATGGAAGATACAAAAATCAATTAGACTATATTGTGGTCAGTAAACGTTACTTCAGTGGAATATGGAACTCAAAGGTGATGCCAAGTGCTGACTATGGATCTGATCATAGACTGGTCTTAATGAAGATGAGTATTCGCCTGAAAACAATGAAAATCAAAAGAAGTCAACCCCTAAAATGGGATCTGCAAATGGTACAAAATCCAATAGTAAAATCAAAAGTTAATGAAAATGTCTCAGAACTGCTCTTTGCACAGTTGCAAAATGAAAATGAATCCTCTCAGTGGAATAGACTACAAGCAGCTATCATAACATCTGTTAAAAACCACATCAATAAACAAGAAGAAAGAAAAAAAGAAAGAAGAAAAAACCATGGATAACACAAGAAGTAATAGAAAAAGTGTTCACACTACTGCCAGCTGCTGATAGTGAACATGAAGTATTTGTTTAGGAAGTGATGAAACAAGAAAAAGTTACTTCTAAAAATGGATGTATGTAGAAGTATAAAGCAAATGTTTACAGGAAGCTCTGGATAGTCAGTTAACATCATTACATTGGGTAGATGACCTGAGTGGGAAAGGTGTTGACAATGCATCTCACACAGTATCTGACAAAAGCAATGCATAACTGCATACCAAGCGTTAAGCGAGTAAATAGAGCAGGAGTGAAATGGATGAACAGTGAAATCTAGTAAGCTGTGCTGGAAAAGAAAATCTATGGAGGAGGTACAAGACAGTTGGTGGTGATCGAATCCATGCAGAGTATAAAGCGCAGGCTAGAAACATGGTGACAAACATGGTAAACAAAGGAAATATGCAGTATGAGAGGAGAATGGCTGGTCAGGCCAAAGTTAATTTGAGGGAATTTTACTGCTAGCAAGAGAAAGAATAATTATGGCAGGTTGACACTGGTGGATAGTCATGGCAGCAGAATAACAGTTGCAAAGGATATAGTGGAATTATTGCATGTGCAATTTATCAGCATATATATCATACTAGTGTACATGATGCAGTGCAATATATAGAAGGAAGAAAAGTATTAGGAGAATTGGAAGTGAAAGAAAAAAAAGAGGTGTGTGTCAGGTGTTGGTTTGGTTAGATATCAATAAGGCTGTGGGAATGGATGACGTATTGCTGCATATTCTTAAGGAATGTGCACCACAGTTGGCTATGAAAATCTTATAGTGGATAGGGTTCCTAAGGAGTGGAAAGAAAGCAAAATAATACCACACCACAAGTTTGGTTCTAGGACAGAAGTTTCCACTTATAGAGACCAGTCTGTAATGGCTGTTGTTGTCAAGGTGTTGGAGAGATTGGTTAGGAATAGAATACAGGATTGGGTTGATAGACATAGCATTCTTTATGATGGTGCATGGATTTTTAAAGGTTAGGTCTTTAGAAAATTACTTACATTTTATAATAGGGTATCTAGTGTGTTAGATAAGAAAGAATTATACACAGTGATATTCTTTGCTTTGTAAAAGCATTTGATAGATTACCAACCACATGATAAATTTGTGTAAAAGCTTCAAAGGATGGGAATAGATAGTATATTGGCTTTCTGAATGATACCAAAGGTTGTGTACGATGGAGCAGAGTCGCAAAAAAAAGTAGGATAGCAGTGGCTTGCTTCAGGTTTTTGTTCTCGGACCTTTACTGTTTGACTTGTTTGTAAACGATATATGATGTGAACTGACTGAGAGTCTTCAGTTGTTTGTTGATGATGCAGAGTTGAGAAGAATTATAAGTAACACTGCTGATGTTAATTCTTTTCAGGAAGAATTGCATAGATTTTTTACTTGGAAAAGTGGGGTTGTAGTTTTAATATCAGTAAGCACAAAGTGTTGCATTTTGGAGTGTAGGAATGTAAGGCTGTGTACTATATCGATGGTTCCATACTGCAGGAAGTTGATGAAATTAGAGATCTGGGGGTGATAGTTGACAGGACAGCAGACTGAAGTTTAGGATGTATGTTTCTAGTGTTGCAAAGGCTGTACATCGTAGTGGTGCTATGATAAGAAGTACTGTAACATTGCATTGATAGGGAAGTGGTTGTGCAACTGTATAAAGCACTGGTCAAACCACACTTGAACTATTTTGCTCAAATCTAGTCACCTGGTTTTCAGTGTGATGTAGAGACATTGGGTTTGTCCAGAGGCAGGTGGTTAAGAAGGAGATGTTATGATTGAGAGGTGATATGATATGATATGATATGGGAGTTCTTTCATTTGGTTGAACAGGAGCAAGGACATGGGGTCATACCTAGAAGTTATGAAAGGAAATTGTGAGCAAGAGGACAAGGAGTGGTTTCTTTGCATGGAGAGTGGAATGCATTGCCTGATAGAGTGGTTAGAGCACAAACAGTCAATGAGTTCAAAGAATGGTATTTCCCACAGTTTGTCTTGTTCCATGGAAGCCTGTATGATCATAATAATAATAATCTACCATTAGTCAGTTGACTCTCATGGGTCATTTAATTTAAGCGCTTTTGGTTTGAATGTTGGATAAATGGTAGATTACTGTGTGTGTGTGTGTGTGTGTGTGTGTGTGTGTGTGTGTGTGTGTGTGTGTGTGTGTGTGTGTGTGTGAGATACTTACAAGGAGTTCCAGGAGCTCACCAGTAACTTTTGTTAACAAAAACAATGCCACCTACTCTGTACTAATAGTATATTTGGTCTGTATATTGTGCATGCAGTCTTCTTTTTCTTGTTAGATTATGCTAATTGGCTTGTGCATAGTATGAAAAACCTGAGTTTCCAGGAGGAGAAACCCTGTTGCTTCCATACAAAATGTCTTTTTTATTTGGAGAGAGCTTTGATCTTCCAATTCCACTTTGGAGAGAAAAAAAAACACAATTATAAAATATGTATATCGTGAATTATATTATAAAGCTACAGTGCTAATTAAATATTAATAACATGCTTTAATATTAAATATATTAGTTTATTCAATAATAAGAGTACCAATTAAAATAAATATTATTTATTTACTTATCGGTCCCCCTCCCCACACACACACACAAAGATCATTACATTGATATCAGTACCGTGCATAGGTAAGTCATCAAGAATAAAAGAAAGTGCTTTAGGGAAACTGTGTAGGGAAGATGGAAGTTTAGTTTGCACTTGATTGGACTATAATAAATTTAGTTTAATCCTTTATCCAAGTGTAAGCCAACAAAGTTTGCATCTGAAAATATCTTCAGGACTGAGGCAAGATGGTACACTCATTGGCAACTCGCAGCAAAGGTGGACCAAGATCTCATCACTCCTTGTCTCAGTATCTCCAATAATGCAAAGTGCATCTCCGCATCTCCTTGCAGACATATGTAATGTATATTTTATAATGCTATGCATTAAGGGAAGGGCCACTGCCCAGACCGGTTTCGACCTTCGTATCACCACTTCTGGGTCTGCCTTCCACTGCGAGACCTCGATAAAGGTCGAAACCAGTTTGGGTAGTGGCCCTTCCCTTAATGCATAGCATTATATATGTCTGCAAGGAGATGTACTTTGCATTATGGGAAATACTGAGACAAGGAGTGATGAGAACTTGGTCCACCTTTGCTGCGAGTTGCCAAAGGTTGTACCACCTTGCCTCAGTCCTGAAGATATTTTCAGGTGCAAACTTTGTTTGCTTACACTTAGATAAAGGATTAAATGTCATTATTATATGTAGGGAAGACTGTTCCAGAAGGCAGAAGTAGAAAGTATTAAGGAGGAGGAGAAGAAGTTTTAATTTGGAACTGGATAGCGAATATGTGCTGACCAACAGCTGCTCTTATGTTTATAGGCAGTCAAGTATAGGAATAGTGTCAGCCAGTTTAGCAGAAATATGAGTATTTCTGTGGAGTCTGTAGACTCACAGCAGGAGACTCAATGAAAATTTGATTAAGCACTAATTTCTCATTTTACTTGCACAGTGCCTATCATATGTCACTCTGAACTCCCTCACCAATAAAGCACTCACAGCTGACTAGCTGTGAGTGCTTTATTGGTGAGGGAGTTCAGATTTGAAATTCAGACTTTATTGGTGACTAATTCCACTTGTTCACCACTCTCCAAACAAAAAAATCTGGTCCTCCTGTGACTACTCTTTTACCCAATTTCCAAGTATGATTGGGCCTCAGCTACTAATGTACTGAAAATTTTCTTCTCTGTTGATCCTGTAAAATTCTTTAAGTAGATTTCCCTATCATCTCTCCCTTTTCTTCCTGTCAATCATTGTGTAGCCATTCCCTATATCCAACTCAGCTATCACTTTATTATGAAAAGTGAGTAAGTTACTGAGGTTGGACATATCCTTCACAAATGCATGTACTAAAGCAGGTTGCTCCCCTACCTCCAAATATTATTCTACTCCTGTCCATCTATTCCTGAATTTTGTCACCACTCCAGAGATACTGATCAGTTGATAATTTGCCTCTCTGCCTTGGAAACTCCATGTAGTGGAACTGTTTTTCTCCTCTTTCTACTTCCTTAGGACCCTGCCAGAGCTCAGGTTTAAATTAAAAATCTGTTCGAACATACTGCTATATCTCTAGCACATTCTCATAATACATAAACTGATATCCCATCTAATCTCTTAGCTGTATTCCCATGACAGATCTGTGATTTCCTATGCACTTCTACTTCATCTGTCTCTGTTTTCAAATCAGCTTGTGTCTCTCTACCTGGATGATACAATAAAACTTTGCAAAGTGATCACTCAATAATTCAACTATTTCATATGCTTCGTTCACATCCCTACCATCAGCATTCATAAAAATTATTCTACCATTGTCATTCTCTGTGTTTTACTTGCCACATATTAAAAGACCTCATTAGATTACCTTTGGCTTGCTCAGATGATTTCCTCTCATACTCTGATCTTACCTTCCTCATACTGGTTGTCCTTTTAGCCTGTGGTACTGCTCATATGCTTGCTCCTCGCCTTTCTCTTTAAATTCTAACCACAGACTTTTCTTTTTTTGCAGCTCCTGCTTAATGATGCTAATCCTCCATTTAATTCCCACTTATTTATCCTCCTGACTCTAGATACACAGGTTGCTGCTATCTGGAACATTATACAGAGCAATGCAAAGTCTATATATTTAAGTTGTAAATCAGTGGTTAGAATTGAAGGAAATACAGGAAGATGTTTTGATGTAAAATCAGGTTTACTACAGGGAGCACATTATCTCTACTCTTAATTTCATCACCTATACGGATCACATTATCAAAAAAAAATGGCATTAAACCTAATGTTAGAATCGAAGATGTCAAGCTTGGCTCTTTTCTTTACCTAGATGATGTTATACTCTTAAACATGTCCATTGTAAATCTCCAGGATTCTCTATCTAAATTGAATTACAACTGTAACAAATTTGGCATGAAAATCAGCAATAGAAAGACCAAAGGTACGAAAATAGTTTCATTCTCAATGGAGAACCATAGAACAATTAAAATATTTCAGTGATTCATGCACAGTTTTTAGTGAAGATGGAAAATTAAATTTGGAAATAGACAACAGAATAAATAAAGCTGGTATTGTGGGGAGCAAGTTGAATAAATGTATTTGGAATAAGAGGGAAACAGAACCTCCATAGCTCAGTCGATATACACAAAGTCCTTTGGTCAGAAAGACCCGGGTTTGATTCCAATCAGTGACGTGAGGAACCTTTATCTGGTCTCTTTCGATGAAAGGTGAGTTAGCCAGTCTCAACAGAGGTGGGGAAACTTAGGTTTTTTTCATCCCCCAGAACAGGCAAACCAGTCTCATGAACACACATGGATTACAGTCATGAATATTACTGTAATCTGTGTAATTAATGCAGTGCAGCCTGTTCATCACGCCTCTGCTGCATCCCCTAAGGGATGCAGCAGAGGAGTGATGAACAGGCAACTGCATTAATTCATCGTAAGCCCCTCACTAGTGTGGGAGAGGAGGTACAGATGAGAAGGATAGGATAGGAAAAGAAAAGGAAATTATGCCAAAACACCAAATGCAGTATACAAGACAGTGTTAAAACCAATTTTTAGTTATGGATCTGACAGTTGGATTAGAAATAATGCACTTGATGAAAGACTAGAGAGCACATATATAAGGTTACTGAGAAAAATTAGTGACATGAATAGATGGCATCAGTTCAGAATCAAATCATCTTAAAATTGAAGACAGGACAAAATTTATATTGTTTGCATTCCAGAATGTATGATCAGGGCTAATCTGAGATGGTTTGGACACTTAAACAGAAGGGGAGAAGAAAGGTTAGCAAGACAGGTATTTGATGCCAAGATGGCATCAAAAGAAAAAAAGAAGCAAAGGAAGATCATGAAAGAGATCATGGTATGGATGGATGGATTCAGTTAGAAGTGCTTTTGAAGAATAAAATGTTAGATGTGATGAATTTGGAGTTCTGACAAGTAATAGACTAATTTAGAAAAAAATTTTTTAACTTTGTTATTTAATATAACTTCATGCAGTACGATATACACACACACACACAATCTGAATTTAAAACAAAAATAAAAATCTTATTTTGAATTATTTAAGTATTATTCTAAATATAGAATAATACTAAAACAATAAAGAATATAAGAAATGATAACGAATATAAGAAATAAGAAAATGTTATGGAGGAGGTAAAAGACAGTTGGTGGTGATCAGATCCATGAAGAGTATAAAGTGCAGGCTAGAAAGGTGACAAGCATGGTAAAGAAAGAAAAGGTGCAGTATGAAAGGAGATCGGCTGGTCAGGCCAAGGTTAAGTCAAGGGAATTTTTCTGTTACATGGGAAGCATGAGGAGGAATAATTATGGCAGATTAACACTGGTGGATAGTCATGGCAGTAGACTAATAGCTGCAAAGGATATTATTATTATTATTAAACAAGACCTCATGGAGTCAAAGACTCATCTAGGGGGTCCTTTTATCTCACACACATCTCATCATATCGCGTCTTAAACACATTCAAACTCCTTGCAGACACCACACTCTCAGGCAAGGCATTCCAATCATTCACAACTCTGCACGAAAAAAACCTGCCTCTTACTCCCTACTCACACCCTCTTTATACAGTTTCCAGGAATGACCTCTGGTTCTCCCCTGATCTCCCACTATTCTCTGTAGAACTTCTCCACCATTGATCCTATAACAACCCCTTACCAACTTGTAGGTCTCTATCATATCTGCCCTCTTCCTTCTCTCCACTAGACTCTGCAAATTACATCTTTTCAATATTTCCTCATACTCGACATTCCAGAGGTCAGAAACCACCTTAGTCAGTCGCCTTTGGACCCTTTCCAACATCTCTTCATCCTTCTGAAAACCAGGTGACCAAATCTGGGCACACAATAGTCCATGTGTGGCCTAATCAAAGCCTTATACAATGGAACAAGAATCTCCCTACTTCTACACGTCAGTATCCTCCGCATCATTCCCAGAAGTCTTTGTGTTGTCTTCCCAATTTTGGCGATGTGTCCCCTAAATTTTAGATCCTTATCCACTATTACCCCCAGATCTCTTATTTCCTCTACTTCCAACAATATATTCTCACCAAGCATAAATTCTGCATCCCATCTTTGTTTTCCAAATTTTAAAACCTTACATTTTGCAACATTGAACTCACATCCCCATTTGCTTGCCCAATCACTCAATTTATTCAAGTCTTCTTGCAAGGCCACAACATCTTCACTACTCTTTATGGTTCGTCCCAGCTTTGCATCATCTGCAAACAACTGAATATCTCCATCCAAATCTTCGCCAATATCATTAATATACAAGTTAAATAGTAATGGCCCTAAAACAGATCCCTGAGGCACTCCACTAGTGACTTTCCTTTTCCTGGATATTGCACCCCCATACACAACTTGTTGATACCTATCAGATAGCCAGTCTCCAATCCAATGCACTAATCTAATATCCAACCCCATCTACTCTAGTTTGACTGTCAACTTATCGTGAGGTACTCTATCAAAAGCTTTTGCGAAATCCAAGTATATTACTGTGTATCCTTCTCCTCTGTCCAAGGAAGCAGTCACTTTATTGTAATAAGTAAGTAGATTACTAAAACATGACCTCCCTTTAGCAAATCCATGCTGTCCATCAAAGATTATACCATTGTTGTCAACCCAACTCTGGATCCTAGTTCTCACAAGCTTCTCCAACACACAGACACACAGACAGGCCTATAGTTTTGATGCTTGAGTTCGATCACCTCCTTTATGAAGTGGCACAATCTTGCCCTCCTTCCACTCTTTAGGGACTTGACCAAGTGCAAGACTCGTATAAAAAAAATATGTCAAGGCAGGTGTCAACTCTCTGGCACATTCCTTCAGAATACGTGGTGATATATTATCAAGTCCCACAGCCTTATTTACATCTAGTTTACTCAACTCCCCAAATACCTCTTGCTCACTTACAGTCAGTCTCTCCTCCCCATCATCAACTGCTCTTAAAATCTCCATGAAGTCACATTCACAAGATTGAAAGATCTTTATGAACTGCTCATTAAGTATCTCCACCACACATTCTGCAACAGCTGTCTTTATACCATTTTCTCCAATCAATGTCATCCTTCCATAATCATTCTTTCTTTTGCTGGCTACATATCGAAAGAACTCCCTAGGATTCCTTTTGGCTTCATTAGCTAACTGCTGTTCATACCTCTCTTTAGCTACTGTCACCAACCAAGTCACCCTCCTTGCCTGGTCTTTGTAGACCTCATGAAATTGGTTACTTCCACTTCTCTTATGCTGCCTCCACAGTGCCCTTTTTCTCTGTATTGCATGCTTAATCTCTTTATTCATCCATCTCACACCTACCTTATTTAACCTTCTCACCCATAGTATACATTTAGACATTGCATCTACTAAATATTTTTTGAAAATCTCCCAAGCTGCATTGATCTCTTTTCCAGCTAACTCCTCATTCCATGCTACACCTGCAAGCTGTCTCCTGAGCTCTTCATAATCACCCCCCCCTTGTAGTTCCACATATACCCTTTTTTCACAGGGGTCCTTGCCCTGCTGGCAACCACCCAAGTAATCACCTCATGGTCACTTTCACCAATTGGTGGATGATTTGATACCTCATTGATAATTACATCCTCCGATGAGATGACCAAATCCAAGACCCTTAATCCTCGTGTGCCTTCTGTTGCATACTATCTGGGGTAGTTATCCCTCAAAAACTCAAAAAACTCATTTTCTTTACTTCCAGTTGCTATCTCTTCATTCCAGTCTATATTGCCATAATTAAAATCACCCATAATGATCACCCTTTTCTTATTTGCTTGGCTTATTTGACTATACATTTCACTATCACCACCATCCACATTACCAGGTCTATAACAACATCCCACCAAGTAATTGATTCTATTCACCTCTATCTCACACCATACTGCCTCAAAACCACTGGCCCCATTTCCCTCTTGCATCTTTACCTTGTATGGACATAACTCTTTCTCTATCATCAGTAGCACTCCCCCTCCCTTTTTACCCCTTCTATCCTCACAAAACACATCATACCTTTCCATCTCTATTCCTGTCAGGATGTCATCCTCATCTAACCATGTTTCACTTATTCCGACAATCTCTGGGTGCACAGACGCAATTAGTGCAACCATTTCATCCGCCTTGTTTCTTATACTTCTAGCATTAGTATACAAATACAACAACTCATTTCTGGATCTACAGCTAGTTCCACTGATACCACTCACTCGATGTGATCTCTCCATGCTGGACTGGGGCCATTTCCCTTTCTGCTTCTTCATTTTAGAACCCTTTGCAATTCCATCTGTTTCCTTTTGATCCCTGATCATCCCATTACTTTCCTGCCTACACATGCTCTCACCTCCTCTTGGAGCATCCACCTTTCTCACGCTGTGTATCCCTGTCCACCCTGAGCCTCCCTGTTTTCCTGCTCCTCTTGCACACCCATTCTCTCATTTTCTATACTCATACCACTCACTTCCCCATTCATTTCCACTTCTTCAATCTCTCCTGTCTTACTCTCCTGCTCTTCCACATCACTCCCCTCTCGATCTGATTCATTCTCTCTATTCACTTCTCCACTTTCCAGCAGCAGTCTCTCCAAGCGACTCACACCATAACCACTCAAATGCAGTCCATCGCTCCCATACAGCTCACTTCGTCCCTGAAACTCATTCCACACATTAACAAACTGTACTCCCATCTCCTCACACATTTCAGCCAGAATATCATTCATAATCCTTGCTCTCCGCCTCATTTCACCACAATCATACCTAGGCAACACATTGACTACCCTTCCTGTCACACTATTCTCTTTTATCTTTCCAAGCAGTCTCCTGACATTCATTTTCACATGCTCTTTGTTCTCTCTCAAATCATTTGTACTAATTAATACAATTAACTCTTTTGCTCGTTCCTGCTTCATATTCAATGCCTCAATCACTCTACTCATTTTACCGCCTGGAAAACATACCTTGTGCATTTTATCCTCTAGCACACCTTTAATAATGGAGTCACCATACAACGCCACTCGCTCATCTTTCGTTAACTCCTTCATGCCATCATGATTTATTTTAATAGTTTTGAGCTGAATTCTCTTAATTTCATTCCGCATCCATTTCATTTCTTGCTTCATCCAATCCAATTCACCTTCCGAACCTCGCGACACATTCTCTCTATCATTAAATCTTTCTAACTTTCTAACTCTCGACCCCCTCTTCTCACTTTCCCTCTCATTCATCCTTCTTTGTTTACGTACTTTTGGTCCAACATACGTCCAACTTTCACTATCATTCTTCTCACTTTCACTCTCACATATCTTTCTTTGTTTCCGTACTTTCGGACTAACATGCGTCCAACTTTCGCTATCATTCTTCTCACTTTTACTGTCATTCATCTTTCTTTGGTTCAGTACTTTCGTTCCAACATGTGTCCAACTTTCGCCATCATTCATTCTTTTTTCGCTATCATTCATTCTTTCGATTTTTTTTACTTGCGATTTCTGCATCACGCCATTTCTACTTTCATTCATTCTCTCAATTTCGTTTCTTTCTGCCTCACTTTCGTCCCTGTTAACATCCGTTACGGTTGTCAAATCGCTCTTTTTCTTTTTATACAGGATATACAGATATCCCTTACTTAACGCGATTTTGCTTAACGCTGATTTGATTAACGTGGCAAAATTAATTGTAGCAATCCCTTGATATATGCGGCAAGAATTTTGATTAACGCGCCTTTAGCCATGCGGAGCTCGCAGCTGATTTGACAGATACATGCAAAATGTTTAATATAAATATTCTTACACAATTCAGTGTATAGCTTTGAGGTCATGAGTAGCTGTGCATTCATATGTTATGAGTGATATTCCGCACTGTTTTTTGCTGTTAGTTTCGTTTATCACATGTTATGCAAAAGGTTTGTGATATTTGACAGTAAATTGTATCTGAGAGATACCACAACCTCCGATGTCAGTATTACATGGTTCAGTTTTTTTTTTTTTTTTTTTTTTTATTCGTTGTTCATAATTTTTAGATTGGAACTGAAAAATAAATAAACCATCAGTTTGTAACTGAAATAGAGAGCCAAAGGCTTATTTATCATACATGTCCTCTAGGAGATGTGCTTTACATTATGGAAAATGCTAAGGAAAGTGATCTGGAGCTTACTCCATCTTTACTATGAGTTGCCCATAAGGTTGCTTATGCTTGCATCTGCCGAAACTTTTAGTTTTTATATATTTGGCATGAAACTCTTGTAGTTTCTATATTCGGCTATGAAATAATGTTGGATTCAATATCCACTTAATTTTTACCATCATGTATTATATTTGCAGAGTTTTTTTCTTTATGTTTTTTTGTTTGTTTGCCAAAGTCTGGAGAGTCATTCTGCTTATTATCGTAGAATCTATGCCAATAAGAAAAAACTGAAAAATGACTCTTGATAACTTCTTTTGATAAAAAAAATTGCAGCTAATATAGGTACAAGCATTTATTAAACATTTACTTTGCATTCATTTTTTATCTTTCCTAAAAGGGTACCATATAAAATGAATTATTAATACGGTAATCGATCATAGACGAATTGTAATTTTTACCATTGATTATTAGATTTGATTAATGTGATTTTGATATTCTCAGTAACATCGAGGGATTAATTAACCGCGTTAATCGAGGGATACCTGTAGTGGAATTATTGAATGAGCACTTTATCAGCATATATCATACTGGTATAAATTATTCGGTACAATATATAGAACAGAGGCAAGTATTAGGAGAATTGGAAGTGAAAGAAACAGAGGTGTATCAAATGCTGTGACTGTGGGTATAGTGTGTTCAAGAGTGACAGGGAGAATAAAATGGGAGAGGAGTATTATTGATGATAGCTGATGAGCTGCAGCCAAGGAGAATAGAAGTTGAATTGCCATTTGGTGTGAGATTGAGGCTAGCAGAACAAAATATACAATTGGGTACTGCTATAGACCAGGTGATGGAATAGATGGTGGAAATAGTATGCATAAGCAAATAGAAGAAATGAGTGGAAGGAGGGTAATTATTATGGGAGTTATGGGAGATTTTAACTATGGTAATAGTGATTGGAAGGAGGAGAGGACACATGGGAGGAAGGAATTGGATTTTATGAGGTTATTAAGGGATAACTATCTGCGACAGCATGTAATGGAAAATACTAGGGGTCAGAGAGTGCTTGACCTAGTAATTGCATCTGAGGATTTGACTGTAACGAATATGACCACATTGCCACCAATTGGTGAGAGTGATCATAGGGTCTTTGACTTGGGAGGTGGCTAAAGGTGTGGAATTTACAATTAAGACAGGGTACATGTGGAATTATCGGGCTGGTAAGTATGAAAAGCTTAGGAGTTTGATTGGTTCAATGCCATGACATGTAAAACTGCAAGGGCTGGATGTTGATAGTGCATGGGAGGCAGTTAAGAAGTGTTTGCAGGAGGCAATGGCTGACTGTATACCTAGACTCTGAATAATAAATCAAGTAGGGATTAAATGGATGAATAACACAATTAAGCTTGATCTGCAAAAAAAAGAAACAACTGTGGAGGTTATTTAAGGATTGACTTAAATTCAAGGATTGACTGAATTGACTACGTCATGATAAAGGACAGATTTAAAAACTGCATTAAACAAGCAATGTGATATCTGGGAGAAAACATCAACTTGGCTCATAATCCAGTAGTAGTAACAACACGATTAAAATTAAAAAACATAAAAAGGAGCAAGACAAATTCAAAATATGACATCAGTATTCTTAAAGAAGAATACTGGTGTATAAGATAAATTTGCATGTAAATTCAATAAAAATATGAATAATATACAGGTAACCCTCGTATAATGTGGATGTTAGGTTTTGCAGAAATGCTGCGTTATATAAATCGCATTATGTGAGTCTCAGATCACATAGAAAAAGTAGGGATGTGTTCTGAAATCGTTTTTTTTTTTTTTAATTATATAAACAACAATGACATATCCAACAAAAAAAAAATTTTTATTTAATTCAGGTAATTCATGTAAATTAAGAAAACATATAAACTGTGAAACAAATACATAGTATAAAAGTATAAAAATTACAAATTGTACTTAAACCTCATTGCACATAATATAATGCATAAATGTTTAAGGCAAAATAAAATAGTGCATATTTTAATCTTTCATAGCACGAGGATTTGAGGATTGGTTAATAAACACTAGTTTTGTCATGTAATCAGCTGATGCATTACTACAAAACAGTAGAGTAAAGATTCTATCTTTGGAAACTTTGAATCCAGGAGCTGATATTTCATTTTTTGAAATATAGGTGCGTTTTTGCACTTTTTTCCAATATAACCCAGATTCATCCGCACTGAACACCTGGTTTGCACTATAAATGTTTATAAACTTTGGGAGTTTTTTGTTTAATAAGATTTCCATCCATAGGAATTTTCTTTTGAGGTGCAATCTTCTATCGAAATCATTAGAGATTTGTCCATTAGAATATCTCGTACATGAGCAACGTGCTTTGCACTTATCGTTGACCCAGCAATAAACACTTTCTCAGATTTTCTGTTCATTTTGTTTGATTGTTTAAATTGTTGATTCATTTAAATTCAAAGTCCTTGCAAAAACTCTCGGTTTTTCTCCATTTGTCAACCGATCCAAGATTTTGAATATTTTTCTTCGAGAGAAATTAATTTTGTTTTCAATGTTGGTTTTTCCTTTTCATTGCAGTTTGTGGCCATGATTATAAAAATAATTTTTTACACAAAAAAGCAAGCATTACATGTTGTATGTAACTCACCAGAAAATAAAGTGCTCAGCTTGAGATGAACACACTTATGATTTTTAATGCACTTTCCTGGCTGAAACAAGGACAATTTTCAACAATAAACAGTTTATACGGTAAACATTTGAGGTGCATGCCTGCTAAAAGGTATTTCCCCTAATATACATTTGCTACTTATAATTACGTGCGGGATACAGGCGGACACAAATTTAACGAAGATAAAATTTGATTTTTAAGTTGCGCAGTGAAAAACATATGATAAGATAAAGGGTTACTACAGTTTGTAGACCATGTTTTTATCGGAACCGTGTTGTATAAGTACCGCATTCAACAAGGATTACTAGAATTTTAGACCGCGTTATATAAGTACCGTGTTAAACGAGGGTTACCTGTACTTCTTAATATAAGAGTAACAAAGGAAACAGCTCAACAGAACTAGGATGCATTCAGAACAAACATCTAAAGAAACATCAAGAAAGATATCTACGATAAACAGAACTGACTGAAAGGAAACCTTGGATGACTAAGGAAATACTCAATATGATGGAAGAAAGGAGAACACTGAAGAACAAACCAGATTATAAGAGAGTGAACAAACTCATAAAAAAAAAAGGAATGCTGGTAAGCGAAGGAAGCTTGGTATACAGATGAATGCAGAGAGATAGAAGAACTGGCTAATGCACACAAAAAAAGAGACTTATACAACAAGATAAATAACTAATATATAAGAAAAGGAAAAGCATGGGGAGCAATATCTTACAATCACAAGATGGTAAACCTCTCATTAATAAGGAGGAAATACTGGAAGATAGCAACTGTACTATGCATATAGAGAAGAAAGAACCTAAGACAAACAACCTAGATGGTTCTGATATTCTTGCTAGTGAAGTATAATGTGCCTGGTTGGCTGAGTGGTTAGCATATCCGCTCTAAGGTCAAAAGGCTGTGGGTTCGAATCCCGTTGTGGGCATGGATGTTTGTGATTGTCTGTGAAAATACTAGTGGTGGTGGTGGTAGTGGTGTTCGGTACTAGATGGCATTGGTGTAAATGAAAGTAGTTGCGGTTGGTGGAAACGGAGAGTTGTAGAGTAGGTGCCCTCCCTCGATGAGTCTTTGGACTCCCTGGAGGTATTACATAATAATAATAATGCTGTCAGCCTGGTTGGCTGAGTGGTTAGTGTATCCTGTATCCACTCTCCAGCCAAAAGGTTGCGGATTCAAATCCCACCATGGGCACAGATGTTTGTGATTGTCTGTGAAAATACTAGTGGTGGTGGTGGTGGTGGTGGTGGCGGCAGCAGCTTGCAGTAGATGGTGGAGACAGAGAGTTGTATAGTAGGTGCTCTCCCTGGAGGTGTCATGTAAGACACCTCTGATGGAGGATAATAATAATAATAATAATAATAATAATAATAAGGGGATTAAAGGTAAAGAAAATGCAGGAAGTGATGAAATCACAGCATAAATTGTTAAAAGCTGTTAATGATATAGACATAAATGTAATAAATTTAGTTTAATCCTTTATCCAAGTGTGAGCAAACAAAGTTTGCGCCTGAAAGTATCTTCAGGACTGAGGTAAGGCCTGGTGTGTACCACCTTACCTCAGTCCTGAAGATACTTTCAGGCACAAACTTTGTTTGCTCACACTTGGATAAAGGATTAAACTAAATTTATTATATTCTAACCAAGTGAAAAATAAACTTTCAATAGACATAAATGCTTTGTCAATGGTTTGCAACCAAATTTGATACACAGGATATCTTCCAAAAGACCTGAGACCTCTATCTTCATACCCAGTCTGAAAAAAAGCACAATTCTACAGAATTCTCAGAATAGAGCATTGTGTAGTAGAGTAATGAATGCTCATATACAGAGGCTAATATAAAGTCATTAACCTCTATATACGAGTTGCCCTGCCATCAAGTTACTTCATGTGCAAACTTTGTTTGCTTACATTTAGATAAAGGATGAAACCAAGAATATAATTTCATGGCATCTTTAATTTATAATATAACCAAGTGGAAAAACTTTGAACATCTATCTCTAATCAAGTATTTTAATAATAAGTTATGACACCTTTTGGCTACTTGTATATGGAAATATTTTAATAATGATACAAGTATCATTATTGGTATCATTTCTGGGTCTGGCTTATGGAAATTTTATTTCAATCAGACAGTTTTTGTATTTAGAAAGAAGCATTCTGTGATATCACATTTTTGACTAGATGGTGTAAACAATCCACATTATCAATATTCACCAGGGGGAGATAAAATTCTGTCAGTTTTTGCTATGAGAGGTTTTTTAAATAGTTCCATCCTCGTAATTCAGTGTGGTCTTATAGTCAATTGCAGGGATGACTAGAGAGCAATCCCAGGCAGAGAAAGCTAACTCAAAACAGTTATCTCAGAAAAAACTCAGATAACTAACCATCTGGATATCAGTCATCTTTGCACTCTAGTTTCAATTGGTCTTTTGGTTGTTCATCTATATAAGATCGGTGAAAAAGGAAAACTGATAGCCCTATATGATGATATAAAAGAACTGAGGCCTATTCTCTATCTGTCTTTTCTTTTTCCTAATATTATTAGGCTCTCTTGCACCCCTATACTAGGTACTCTAGGCCTATGATGAGCACCCCTTTACTTTTTCAACTCAATAAAGGTCGAAACCAGTCTGGATAGTGTTCCTTCCCATAATTCATAGCATTGTACATGTCTGTCAAGATGTGGGCATTGCATTGTGGAATACTAAGGCAATTGATGTGAAGTCATTAGCCTCTCTAGGAGTTCACCTGTCATGAAGTTACTTCATGTGCAAACATTGTTTCTTATACTTGGATAAAAGATGGAAACCAAGTGGAAAATCTTTCAACAATGTAAGAGTTATGAGTGAGGAATATGGTTTGATTTTTAATCCCAAGCAAACCAACACAATGGCAATAACCAGGAAAAAACAACACCTTAAATTGATATCAAAATAGATTCATACTTATTCAGCAAGTAGAAAAATTCATGTATTTCAGCACCTTAATAACAGAAGATGGAAGAAGCACAAGAGAAATAAAAAGAAAAATTGAAATAGCCAAAAATGAAATTCAACACAATGCAATGGAGGTCAGATGTTAGTGTAATAATAAATTAAAGGAAGCAGAAGATAAAATGAAAGCTTTTGAGGTGTGGATTTTAAGAAGAATTATGAAGGTATCATGGATGCAGAAGAAAATGAATGTAGAAGTTTTACAAATGATGGGGGGAAAAAAAAGAAATCTTTTTAAAACTATCAAAAGAAGAAAGACCAAATATTACAGACATTTGCTAAGACACGACAGCCTATTAAAAGCGGTCCTGGAAGGAATGAGGAATGTAAAGAACTACTTGAAGTAACAATTTTAAGAATTGGACATATATAACATATGTGGAATGTGCACGGGAGACAAAGGAACAAAGTTGGTGGAGAGACATGGTAGTCAGCCTCCTGGACAGAGACGATACATAACGAGAATGATGATGATTTAATTCATTCCAAAAAGTGCAATTCTATATACATCTTAAAAACATTACGTATTTATATAATTTATATTATATATAATTTATATAAAAACATAATAAAAACATAACTGTGGGAAATCATACAGTAGTATATATCCAGATTTTGTAAAAGCTGTTGACAGATTGCCACATGACAAAAATATATTTAAATCAGGACATATCTGTGGAATAAAAGATAAGAATTGAATAGGAGATAATTTGATAGATGCCAGCAAGCTATACATGGAAGAGCAGAATCCTGGAAAAGTAAAGTTACTAGTAGTGTGCTGCAAGGAGAATCTGTTTTTTAGGGCTATTATTAACTTAAATTTTATTGATATTGAGAGAAGTTTAAATGGCAGTTGCAGGTGATGTAAAGTTGGGAATAGCTATGAGTAATGAAATTAATGTTGTTCCAAAAATAGACTGTGTATGTGTGTAGATGAACTGTTATTTCAGTGTTGCAAAGTGTAAGATTTTGAAATTCGGAAAGGTTGGGTTGTATTAAAGGAAGTGAAGAGAGGATAGGAACTAAAGATGATGGTAGTCCCGAAATTTAGGTACCACATTGCAAGAATTGTTAAGGATAACAATGGTGAGTGCACTGCTTTCACTGATGATTAGGATGCATAGAAATAGACACAAGATCCCAATTGGATTGTATGGACTGCTGTGTTGAGATTTGGTCACCTGCTTTTCAAGGAGATGATTTTTTAAAAATGTCTAGAGAGGAGTGATTAATATTTGGTATGATGATAGATTGAGGAGAATGCCATCTGCAGAGCCTGGTGAATATGAGGAGGAGGAGAAGAGAAGAGAAGATATGATTTAAACAAGTTAGTGAGAGGGTTTATATCAGATTAATGAAATGAAGAATTTTTAGAGAGAGGGTACAGAGAGAAAGATCAAAAAGATCATCTCTGAAAGTTGATAAGGATGTGTTCAAGAGTGAGAAGAATTTTTTTTTTTTTTTTTCATTCAATTTGGCAAATATGTATGTGCAGAAGAATTGTAAATAAGTTTAAGGCATGCTTTGGCAATCTCTCAGAGTCTTGTGATGCCACAGAAATGTGTTGATAAGAACAGTAATAACACCCAAAAACAGGGAAAACACATATTAATTTTCCATATGATCCTCTAGTTTGATATAGATCAACTTTTTTGTTGAAAAGATCCGGGTTCAACTCCCATCTACAGTGTGAGGAACTCAGGTTTCTTTTCCCTCAAAACAGACACACAAGCCCCTTGAACACACACAGTTCTACAGACAGAAAATACCCCCTAAGGGTAAGAAATCTGAGAAATGGCAAGCTGGCTTCATTAAATTGCCTCCAGTTCCTAATCAGGGGACTCAGCCCAGCTTGGATGGATGAATTATCCATATACTCTGTTTTCTTAAAGTAGCCCAAGTTTTTTCCAGGAGCAGATGTTTTATGTGGAGAGTTGTGGGTGAGTGCACTGGAGAGCATTGTCACAATGTGTTGTTAATGCAAAAAGTGTGAAGAAATTTTACAATTAATATGATGAATATGTTTTTGATTCCACTGAGGTTTGTAATAATAATAATGGTAATATAAATCAGAATTATGTCATTGATTCAATACAAGTTAACTTTCATACAGCACCCAAGGAGCAATTAGATTGATGTGGGTTGTAAAATCAATCAATTATATGTGATAAGGAAACAGAGAGAATACAAGGGCAAAGAGTTATCGTTCCATTGTATAAGACCTTGATCAGACCACACTTAGACTATTGTTCTCAAATTTGGTCCCCAGGATTTGAAGGGGATAAATTAACTGTGGAAAGGGTACAGAGGTGGATAACAAAGATGGTGTAATATGTTGAGGTTTCTATCTTTTATTTAATATTTACTTATATTTCTGTTTGTTACTGTTACTGCGCCATTGTAATATTTCTATACTCTTTTCTACTCCTCTGTAAAATATCTATGTTTCCTTTTATCTGTCTATCGATTTCTTTAGACTTTCTTCTATATTTCCATTCGTTAACTTTATTATACTTTATCCTTATCTGCTACCTTTCTATATAGTCAATTAATCTTAATACTTTTTCTCTACTTTCAGTGTATTATACTTGAGATTTCTAGAAATTTATTTGATTATTCCAGACTGCACCACTAAAAATCTCTAATTGTCATAAGAAATTAATTATACCTCCAGTAAAGCACCTCTATACAGTTAATTACAGTTGTGGCTAACTCCTAACTTAAATTTCGTATCAAGGCTTAATTTCTTTCCTGCTTACAGGATCGGATTTATTTGGGAATAGTGCAGTTGCTAAAAAGATCAGACGGCACTTCTTGTAAATAAAACAAACATATTTATTCACAATAAGACATTAATACAATGTATACACTTAAATGATGTTACTATCATTTCCTCTCAAAGCTAAGCATCAAAATTAAAACATCACATAGGGCAACTCTTAGGCATGTTATAAACATCAAAGACATAAATCACCAAACAATTAATTCTATATATCAAATAACTATCATTTTCTCTCAAGGTTAAGCATCAAGATTAAAACATCACATAGAACAACTCTAAGGCATGTTATAAGTATCAAATACGTAACTCATCAAACAATTAATTCTGTATATCAAATAACTAACATTTTCTCTCAAAGCTAAGCATCAGAATTTAAACATCACATAGAACAACTCTCAGGCATGTTATAAGCATCAAATACGTAAATCATCAAACAGTTAATTCTGTATATTAAATAACTATCAGCCCATTTACAATCTAGGAATTGTCAAGCTTTGACAAGTAAAAATCTCCAATTCTAACTTTCACAAAAAGAATGTAACACTCACTTAGCAATCAACCTTTCACACCATTACAATTCTAAATTCTATAATTTTCTTATCAGGTCTTTTAAACCATTTCAATGTAATACAACACAAGCTTAAACTTTCATTAACATCTTTTCAATTATTCTAAAAGCAGATTTACTTCATACGAATTAGTTTTCAATCTATTACATCTTTCAATCCTATGAATTCAGTCTATCCGAAACAGTCCTTCACATCATAAATTAAGAGAAAGTTTTCGACAAAAAAATTCAACTCACATTAATTCTTTCATAGGCACAATTGCACTTTAATTGTATCTTCTCTTCGGGCTTATTCTGGATCCCCCTCTATTGTTACAGCATGCCCTATCGCTTCAGACACATCATGGACACTGTGTTCTCCTCTGGAATTACTCGCAGGACTGGAGCATGATCTTTCGGCGTAGTAGGCACTCGGACGTATGGTCATCTTGGTCCCAGGCTGCTGGTCGCTCTACAAGGTTTTGCCTCCAATTACCCTCCATGACTTCATCTGGGATCGTACGTAGTCCATGGATCGACTCACCTCTTTTCTCCTGGCATCACATCTCTCCAAGTTGATCCACCTTAGTCCATTCCTGACCTTTTGATTTCACCTCTCTGGACCTTGCGCAAAGTTTGTTAGACCCCAAATATTTCTGCGCAAACTTTGAACTAAGGTCTGAGATCCCCGTACTTATCACGTGCTAACTCCTTTCCTTCTAGAAAGGTCTGACTTCTATCTCCCTGAAGTGTAGTTTAATCCCTTTTTTGGCATAGCGTAACAGCTTCTGATGTATACCGTCCCCCTCTGCTATCGACCTTGACGGCAGTGTCGGACCGCTTTGGTTACAATGGGTTTCAATTCTACCCTATACCAAGTGATACATCAAATATATTTCCGAAATCTAAGGTAATTTCCCTTAAACTTCTATTTTTAGATACTTGTTTACTTTATTTTAGCATGTATAATTCCTTGGGATCTCTACAGATGAGCATTTTGTATTACTTATGTCGATAATATTCTAACATACTTCTAATCTCTGAGGGATTTTCTTTAGAAATACACACTCATATATCTTCTATCTGCAGTATCATGTAAATTTTTCTGGGCTAATTTTATATGGGCTGATATTATTGTTTACATCTATTATATACAAGTTTATAATTCTTTGAATTTCAGATGTGACTCCTGTAAAATCGATGCAATTCAACATTGTAATATTTATGATGCTGCATTGAATTTTGCAATGGTTTCAGGACTGTACAATGTTAGTTATGAGGATCGGCTAAGGGAATGTGGACTGCAGAGTTTGGTAGATAGAAGAGGGAGAGATGATATGATTGAGACTTTTAAACTGTTGAGAGGTAGTTACAGGGGTGCCACAGGGGAGTTCCTTCACTTGGTGGAACAGTAGGAAGGAATGATGACAAGGGGCCATCCCTGGAAGTTACGAAAGGAAGTTGTGAGCAAGAATGTGAGGAGTGGGTGTATCTTACTCTGACCCCACCTTCTCAGTAACCCAAAAAAACACAATATAACAACCGAAGTCCAAAAGCAGTGCCACTAAAGAGCTCTTGTGTTACTGAGAAAAAAATGTACACAATTTGCAACAGAGTCACACTATACACCATTTACAAAACCTTTTAATTGATGCAGTTTCAGTGATCGCAGTTCTAGATTTCTCTAAATAGATCTTGTTATAGAGTGATAGCTGTTCTTGTTTTGTAAAGTTCCATATGGGTGGAGCCACTTTGTTTCCATATTAGTGCTAAAATTTCCAGTGTATAAATACATTCAGTAAACTCAATAAATTAATTATTTTCTTCTTCTAATGCTGTTTATACTGTAATGCACTATTATGAGTTGTCTTCAGAGAAAATTAATGCTGTGATATTATTCCTATCTACATAGTCTTTTATGCCTGTCAGTTGTGTGGAATATTCTCTGTCAAACTTGTTTATCTTGGTTGCTGGGGGTGGGGTGAGCGAGTTTCGAAAGAGCAAAATCTTCTGCTATCTTTGTATTTTAATTATTATTATTATTATTATTATTATTATTAAACAAGACCTCATGGAGTCAAAGACTCATCTAGGAGGTCCTTTTATCTCACACACATCTCATCATACCGCGTCTTAAACACATTCAATCTCCTTGCAGACACCACACTCTCAAGCAAGGCATTCCAATCACTCACAACTCTGCACGAAAAAACCTGCCTCTCACTCCCCTACTCACACCCTCTTTATACAGTTTCCAGGAATGACCTCTGGTTCTCCCCTGATCTCCCACTATTCTCTGTAGAACTTCTCCACCATTGATCCTATAACAACCCCTTACCAACTTGTAGGTCTCTATCATATCTCCCCTCTTCCTTCTCTCCACTAGACTCTGCAAATTACATCTTTTCAATCTTTCCTCATACTCGACATTCCAGAGGTCAGAAACTACCTTAGTCAGTCGCCTTTGGACCCTTTCCAACATCTCTTCATCCTTCTGAAAACCAGGTGACCAAATCTGCACACAATAGTCCATGTGTGGCCAAATCAAAGCCTTATACAATGGAACAAGAATCTCCCTACTTCTACACGTCAGTGTCCTCCGCATCATTCCCAGAAGTCTTTGTGTTGTCTTCACAATTTTGGCGATGTGTCCCCTAAATTTTAGATCCTTATCCACTATCACCCCAAGATCTCTTATTTCCTCTACTTCCAACAATATATTCTCACCAATCATAAATTCTGCATCCCATCTTTGTTTTCCAAATTTTAAAACCTTACATTTTGCAACATTGAACTCACATCCCCATTTGCTTGCCCAATCACTCAATTTATTCAAGTCTTCTTGCAAGGCCACAACATCTTCACTACTCTTTATGGTTCGTCCCAACTTTGCATCATCTGCAAACAACTGAATATGTCCATCCAAATCTTCACCAATATCATTAATATACAAGTTAAATAGTAATGGCCCTAAAACAGATCCTGAGGCACACCAATAGTGACTTTCCTTTTCCTGGATATTGCACCCCCATACACAACTTGTTGATACCTATCAGATAGCCAGTCTCCAATCCAATGCACTAATCTAATATCCAACCCCATCTGCTCTAGTTTGACTGTTAACTTATCATGAGGTAATAGACTAACTCATCTTCAGTGGAAAAGCTTGTTCTCTTCCCAGACTGGGTTCATATTCAAATCTTTCCAATCAAAGGGCATTAGCATTACCAACTAAGTTATGGATGCTTCTATTGTTAACATGGTGTGTGCGCATGTACACACACACACACACATACACGCAAAGGTGTTTGTTTCAAATTAAAGTAACCCTATTCAGAGCAATCTGTAGTAAAAACAATTAGATGAAATACCCTCAAACTTGGTAGGTACCTTAACCAGATCATGGTCAGGAGATTTTGAAAATGAAAATAATTAGTTCAAAAATGGTGAAATGATTCAGAATCAATGACAAACAAAGTTATTCAGTAATGTTTAATTTGCTCATTTCATAAAATAATGTGATACAAAAAACATCACATCGAGTTTTCATGCTGCAAGGGGATCCGGATGATCAATGGAGGCCATGTTCAATATGTTGGCCTTTGTGCAGGACCAAAGCTGATAACACCATATAGCATTGTTTACAGCAGAATGCAACTGATCTTTCAAAAGGTTTTGCCCATGATGTGCAATTTTGTCTTTCAAAAATCTGCCAGGTGAAGAACTTTGCTCCAATATACCATGCTTTTGATGTAATCCAAATCCAAAAAGTCACTGGGGTTAAAGTCTCATAAATGCAATGGCCATTTCATAGAAAATGAGTGACTGATAACTCTGTCCTCTGTGAAATGTTGATGCAATAATTGTTGAACTTCACATCCTATGTGGAGAGGTATCTTGCATTAACATGGTTGTGTTCAGGCACTCTCTTTGCTGCATTTGAAGGATGAAGAAACTGCTCAACATGTCCCAGTAATGTGCACCCATGACCATACAGATCACAGGTCCAGTTTAATTGATTTCTTAAAAAAAAACCTGGCCCAATAGCAAACTTGGCCCATAAATCCAATCAATACTGTGATCTTTAGGGAATGTATTGAAATGCATGGGAATTCTCTGTAACCCAGTTGCAGCTATTTTGAGTGTTTATTGTTCTACAAACATGAAAATAGCTTCATCACTCCATAGGATGGTCCAAGGCTAATACTCATTCACCTCCATGCATGCCAGAAATGTTGATGCAAACATTTTTTAGATGCTGGCATCTCCCATTTGCAACACTTTCCACAAAGTTTCTCTGTTCTGTTGCATATGTTGCATATTGCAAATCCAATAGTCTTCCTATAACATGTGCATTGCATGAGCCTACAGTATTCTCACTGGAATGCTCAGCAACTGCAGTTGCAATCTTCAATCATTTGTGGAATTTCAAATTTAACCTTTCTTGCTGGTTGGACTGTTAAACTGCCTGCCTCTTCAAATGGACAAACCATGTGTCGCATTGGGCCTCTTCAGAAAGGTTTTGGTGTCTGCACTCGCGAAGTGCTGCTGCAGCATTTCCCCCGTTCCTGTAGAAACAATTCACAAGCAAGGTATATTCAAGGAAAGTAAGACATATTGTGCAAGTCGACTGACTATCAAATCAATCTTTCGTTTTTTTTAATTGTATATATACGCCTTTGTGGCTTATGTTGGTATAAAAATTCACTATCTTTTCTTGCTCACAGCACCATATTTCCCTTCTCGATTTTTTGAGCTTTTTTTTTTTTAATTGTCAAAATTTCTTCTCCATGATCAGATTAGGGTACCCAACAAGTTTGAGGGTGTTTCGTGTGCTGGTTCTCTCTTCAGATTATTCTGAATAGAGGTACTTGATATCCTGTATATATATCCTCTAATATATTTTATTCCCAAACAGAGTACACAGAACTCTTTTAAGTTCTTTTTAGTATTACAACCAGCTCCACTCCTAGTCATCACCAATAGTTGAGTTCATGAGAGCCAGACTTTATAGATGAAAAAATCATAGCAGATAATGTCCACTATCTTTCATCGGAAATATTAATAGACAAAAAATAAGTTCTGTGATTGATTTTTCTGAGCTGCAAAGTTAAACACCCAAGTGTCCAGTAGGCAAAAACAAATCTGTTTGCCTGTTCTGCCAGAGATTGAATAATTTAGAAACCAGCTGAAATAGAGCATAGAAAAAGTTTCTGTAATTACAACTATAATTACATCTATAAAGATCTTTCTTTCTACAGAAAGATCTTTATAGCCTTATTGTAGCCTTATAAAAAACCAGTAGCCTTATTGTAGTGATGGATCTATAGATCCAGCAGTAAAATAAGGCTACTGGTTTTTTGTTTGTTACTACTGAGAAATACTGTTCTTTGATGAAACTTTTTCTGAATGAGGAACAACGCAGGCATCTGGAGAGATTGCCGTTCTGAACGAGCCAGTGTGTGTCAGTGTGGATGGTAGCAGGGGTGGCCTCCTGTGGGAATGGGTACTTGGGAGAAGGGGGGCCGACATCGGGTAACGCTGAGCCCAGTGGCATCTAGAGGGGATAATGCTGGGTATAGAAACAATGGCATTTTTATGCTTTATACCAATGCCAGGAGTATTTGGAATAAGGGAGAGGAATTGGTGGCACTGATAGCATCAGCCTGGCCAAAGATTATTGGGATCACAGAGATGTGGTTGACAGAAGAGGATATAATAACAGGAATAGAAGTTGCTGGGTACAACATTTTTCGGTAGGATAGGAAGGGAAAGCGTGGTAGTGGAGTACTGCTTATGTTAAGTGACGACATATGTCCTCTAAGAGTGGAGGCTTTGGAAGGCTGTGACACTAATGATTTTGAAAGCATATGGTGTGAGGTGAAGGTGGACAAGACAGGATATTTAATGGGATGTTGCTACAGACTAAGGAGCACAGAAGGTGGGGACCAGGAGATGTTGAGACAGTTGAGCATGGCAAGTGCAAGAAGAATTATTGTTATGGGAGATTTTAACTGCAGCAGTATAGATTGGAGAAAGGAAGATGCATTTAGCAATAAGGGAATGGAACTTCTAGAATTCTTGAGGGACAAATGTCTTAGGCAACATGTAACACAGAGAACAAGAGGTTCAAGTGTTTTGGATTTGGTTATAGCATCCGAAGAGCTGATAATAACTGAGATGACATCTCTTCCACCAGTTGGAGAGAGTGACCATATGGTTTTGACTTGGAAAATGAATAGACATGCAGGAGTATCAAAGAGATGGGAACGTATCTGGAATTATAAAACAGGTGATTATAATAGTCTTAGACGTCAACTTGGGGAGGTTTTGTGGAGGGAGGAATTGGAAGGCCGGGATATCATTAGTGCTCGGACAATTGTGAAGGAATATTTGTTAGCAGCAATGGTAAGCTGTATTTCACGAGTGAAGAAGAGGACACAATTTGGACTAAAGTGGATGACAAACAATATTAAACAGGAGCTACATGTGAAAAAGAGGCTCTGGAAGAGATATAAGGAGACAAGTGAAGAGAAGATGCATGAAGAATATAAGACACAGGCCAGGAGTGTGACTAGTATGGTAAGGAAGGCAAAACTTGAATATGAGAAAAGATTGGCCCTTAGATCCAAGGAAAATCCTAGGGAATTTTTTAGCTATGTAGCCAGTAGGAGGACAAATGACTGTGGAAGAATGACATTGTGGGAAAAAATGGGAATAGAGTGACTGCATCAGTCACTCTATTCCCATTTTGTCATATTCAAATTGACTCCTCCATGATGAAATACTCCAATAAAAATGGGAATAGAGTGACTGATGCAGAGGACATATTGGAATTGTTCAATGAACACTTTATTGGAGTATTTCATCATGGAGGAGTCGATTTGAATTCTAGAGTGATAGAGCAGGTTCGAGGTTTAGACATGCAGGAGGAGAGTGTGTTCCACATACTGAGTACTTCAGATGTTAGTAAAGCTGTGGGACTGGATGGTATTTCACCACGAGTTTTGAGAGAATGTGCTAAGGAACTGACAGTGCCCTTGACCTGGCTTTTCAATGAAAGTCTGGCTGTGGGAAAGGTGCCCATGAAATGGAAGGAAGGTACGATAGTGCCATTGCATAAGGGTGGTAGCAGACTGGAAATGTCTAATTATAGGCCAGTAGTTAACAAGATCTTGGAGAAAGTAGTGAGGGACCATATACAGCATTGGGCACATGAGGGTAATGTTATCTGTGAGAGTCAACATGGATTTGTGAAGGGGCGCTCTTGTTTTAGCAATATGCTAGCCTTTTATGATAAAGTTACAAGAGCATTAGATGAGGGAAAGGCATATACTGCCATTTTCCTAGACTTAGCAAAGGCATTTGACAGGGTGCCACATGATAAGCTGATATTCAAGTTGCAGCACATGGGTCTGGATGTCAGATTGGTCAACTGGATTCAGGATTGGCTGTCTGATAGGTATCAGAGAGTTGTGTATGGTGGAGCAATATCAAAGAGGCAGAAGGTTACAAGGGGAGTTCCACAGGGCTCAGTACTGGGACCTATATTGTTTAACATTTATGTCAATGACATTGTCCGTGGATTGCAAGGGGATATTCAGTTTGCAGATGATGTGAAGCTGGGAAGGGTTATTAGTAATAGTGCAGATGTGGTAGCCCTGCAGGAGGATTTGAATAAGCTAGATAGGTGGGCAAATGAATGGGGGTTATCAGTTTAATTCTGCAAAATGTAAGGTCTTGAGGTTTGGGACACATCAATGGGATGCTGCATACTCTATGGGAGGAGTTAAACTTGAGGGAGTAGGGGAGACAAGAGATCTGGGGGTTGATGATAGAGAACTGAAATTTAGGGGACATATTGCAAAGGTAGTGAAGGTAAGACAGAGGTTTGCTGCAATAATGAGAAGGGCACTGACCTGCAGAGATAAAATGGTTATCATCTGTTGTATAAGACTCTGATCAGACCACACTTAGACTGTTGTTTTCAGATCTGGTCCCCAGGATTTGAAGGGAATAAATTAACTGTGGAAAGGGTACAAAAGGCGGATAACAAAGATGGTGTCAGACTGTACAATGTTAGTTATGAGGATCGGCTGAGGGAGTGTGGACTGCAGAGTTTGGTGGATAGAAGAAAGAGGAATGATATGATTGAGACTTTTAAACTGTTGAGAGGTGGTTACAGGGTTGACACTATGGAGTTCTTTCGTTTGGTTGAACAGCAGGAAGGAGTCATGACAAGGGGCCATCCCTGGAAGTTACGAAAGGAAACTGTGAGAAAGAGGGTGAGGAGTGGTTTCTTTGCATGGAGGGTGGTTGAACCATGGAATGCATTGCCTGATGGAGTGGTGAGAGCAAGAACGGTCAATGCATTTAAGGAATGGTATGCTAGACTTTGTTTCCTAGGAAGGGATCTCCCTGAGTGAGTCTTGATAGACTTTTGTTTTTTAGAAAGGACCTCCCACGATGAGTCTTTTGACTCCATGGAGGCCTGAATAATAATAATAATGAAACATTAAAAAGACAAACGTGCCACTTAAATTTTATTATATTAAAGGTATTAAACCATGATGTCTGCTGGCTCCATTGCAGTTTTGTAATAAGTTAAATATATATTAATTTGTTTCACATAAGAATAATTGTATTTTAATACAATGAAGGGAATTGGAATAGACTGGAGAAGTAAAGCCTAATGAAAAAATTGCATACCAGCCAGAAAATATAGATACAAATACAGAAAAATCAAGCAATCACAGAAGTAAAAGTTGTAAGACAAGATTGTGCATTGTCACTCTTACTTTTCAAACAGTATATAGAGAGCACGATGAAATTAATAAAAGAAGGAATGAAGAGGGAAACTATAGGGGAGTGCAGTTACATAGGATACTCTTTGCTGATGAATATAGCTGTATTATTAAGAGAGACTTCCAGGGAGTTAGGAACTCGTTGAGAGAGAGGCTATTTGCAGTGGCTGTCATATCTGTTCTTGAATTCATTCATGCTACTTGCACACACAACATCCAATGGCAATCCATTCCAATCATGCACCACTCTATAAGAGAAAAATCTAGCCCTTGCCCCCTTTTTGACAGCATTCATGCTAAAATTCCAAGGATGACCTTGTGTCTTTTCCTATCCCTCCATAAAATTAAAAATTCAATTTACTGAAATTCTGTATAACCCTTTCAAAAGTTTGTATCTTTCTCTCAAACCCTCCCCCTCTTTTTCCTGTTTGCTAGTGTCTGAAGCCTACAAATTCTCAATCTAATTCATAATCGATATTCCACAACCTGATATCATTTTTGACACTCTCCACTTTATCAGAATCACCATGGAAATCAAAAGACCAGACCTGCATGCAATAGTCCAAGTGAAGTCTTATCAAGGCTATCTAAGAGGGAAAATGACTTCCTTATCTTTACATGTTAAAATTCGTTTCAGCATTGCAGTTATCTTTTGAGTTGTATTTGCAATCTTTGCTACATGGCCCCCTAAACTTTAACTTGCTATCTATTAACACTCCAAGAAAACACCTAGGATGATCAGATTCTTCTATCATAATCCCACTAAAGTGCATGACCCAATATTTATTAACATTGAACTGATAATCATTTTCGCTTGCCCACGATTCCAGCATATTCAAATCATTTTGCAAGTACTGCATATCCAGCACTCTTGATTACCCACCTTTCTTTGCATCATTGGCAAATAACTGCATATCGCATCCAATTCTTCCAATTTCATTAATGTACAGACTGAATAACAGTGGCCAAGGATCCTTGAGGAACACCACTGGTTACCTTGAATTTTGCAGATTCACACTCTCATATATGACTTTTTCATATTATTATTATAAGTATTATTATTATTATTATTATGATTCAGTCCTCCATGGAATCACAAGACTCATCATAGGAGGTCTGCTCCAGAAAACACAGTCTATCATACCTTTGCTTCAACTCATTGACTGTTTATGCTCTCACTCTATCAGGCAATGCATTTCACTGTTCAACCACCCTCCATGCAAAGAAACCACTCCTCACCCTCTTGCTCACAGCTTCCTTTTGTAACTTCCAGGGATGGCCCCTTGTCCTTGCCCCTTCCCCTGTTCTACCAAGTGAAAGAACTCTCCAGTATCAACCCTGCAACTACCTCTCAACAGTTTAAAAGTCTTAATCATATTACCTCTCCTTCTTCTATCTACCAAACTCTGCAGTCCACATTCCCTCAACCTATCTTCATAACTAACATTGTACAGGCCTGATATCATCTTTGTTATCTGCCTCTGCACTCTTTCCACAGTTAATTTATCCCCTTTAAATCCTGTGGACTAAATTTGAGAACAATAGCCAAGTGTGGTCTATTCAAGGCTTTATTACAATGGAATAACAACTCTTATATCTCTTCAGGTCAGTATCATTCTCAGCATTGCAATAATCCTCTGGGTTACCTTCACCAATTTTGCAATGTGTTCCCTGAATTATCACTCCCCAGATTCCTTGCCTCCCCTATTTCCTCCAATACAGTTCTTCCAACAGAGTATGTAGTCTCCCATCAATGCATCTCCAACTTCAAGACTTCACATTTTGCTGCATTAAACTGATACTCCCAGTGCCACGGCGTGGGTAGGAGGAACCCTTGTACAAAGCTTTTTCAGCGCACCCATAAAATAAGTTTCCATGAAAAATTTTTGCGAAAAATTTTACTTTGTTAAAAGTACAAAAAGTTTATACGCATACATAAAAATACATTTTATTTAACAATAGTAGAACATTGTAATCACTAAAATTCATGAATAAGGAATTTTTAATAATAAAAATTTTCAAAAATGTTTATTTCGTTAACATATAAATACAATAGAATATATATATATATATATATATAAACAAAAATTACTTTTATTTTAATATAAAAAGAAATATTATTACATAACAAAGATATGCTTTTAACTATATAATTAGGATAAATGTAGATTTATTTTACATATTTATCCATTTTGCTTTAGCCACCACAAAATTTTTAATATCATTAATGTCTAATGAATCCATAATATTATTTTCAATTGATATAATTGATAAATCCATTAGACGCTGTCCAGACATTGTTGACCGCAAATAATTTTTTATTAGTTTCAGTTTTGAAAAACTTCTTTCCCCCTGATGCCACGGATATTGATAATGTTAAATAAATATGCATTACAATTGCAGTATTTGGAAAAATGTCAGTTAATTTATTTTCGTATATATAATTTAAAACATCCTGAGGAGCCGACTCTTTTTTAATAAAACATTGCAAAGTTTTTAATTCTTCAAATAAAGTCATACCATCAATATTGCCATTGTCATTCAGTCTTAAGTGCAAATCTTTACAATGTTTCATTAAATCTTCATCGCTCCAATCTTTTAATTTGCTAATGTCTCATAACTTTAAAGTCCTCGCTATGTTGTTTTAAGAGTATGAATCTTTCCGTGACTGAAGTTGGAGAGAGTTGGATCGATCGTGAGATGCAGTGATTAACACCCTTGGAGGGTAATTTTTTTGTTGAGAGGTGGTTACAGGGTTGACACTGGGGAGTTCTTTCACTTGGTTGTACAGCGGGAAGGAGTGATGACAAGAGGCCATCCCTGGATGTTACAAAAGGAAACTGTGAGCAAGAGGGTGAGGAGTGGTTTCTTTGCATGGAGGGTGGTTGAGCCGTGGAATGCATTGCCTGATAGAGTGGTGAGGGCGAGAACGGTCAATGAGTTTCAGGAGTGGTATGATAGACTTTGTGTTTCTTAGGGGAAACCTCCCCTCGATGAGTCTTGACAGACTTTATGTTCTTAAGAAGGACCTCCCACGATGAGTCTTTTGACTCCATGGAGGCCTGAATAATAATAATAATGGAAATCGCGAAGAAAAAATTTATTTTAAAATTTTGTTTAGGATCGCATGATCCTAAACAAAATTAGAATAAATTATAACCCTTCCCAGCCTCATATCATCTGCAAACAATTGAATATCCCTCCTGTAATCTTGATACTGCTCTCCCCATACACAACTCTACGATACCTATCAGACAGTCAATCCTGAATCCAGTTCACTAACCTGATATCTAAACCTATGAACTACAACTTAAATATCAGCTTATCATGTAGTTTCTGACCTCTGGAATGTCGAGTAAGAGGAAAGATTGAGAGGATGTAATTTGCAGAGTCTGGTGGACAGGAGGAAGAGGGGGGGGGAGATATGCTAGAGACCTACAAGTTGGTAAGGGGTTGTTATAGGATCAATGGTGAAGAGGTTCTACAGAGAATAGTGGGAGATCAGGGGAGAACCAGAGGTCATCCCTGGAAACTGTATAAAGAGGGTGTGAGTAGGGGAGTGAGAGGCAAGTTTTTTTCGTGCAGAGTTGTGAATGATTGGAATGCCTTGCCTGAGAATATGGTGTCTGCAAGGAGTTAGAGTGTGTTTAAGACACGGTATGATGAGATGTGTGTGTGTGATAAAAGGACCTCCCAGATGTGTCTTTGATTCCATGAGGTCTTGGGGTAATAATAATAATAATAATATGTTTTTTATTATTTCTGTGGTGAAATGGCACCCCTCATTATTCAAGTGCCCTTGTGCGGGAAACAATCTGCACAACCGCACGGCACGGCCCTGGATACTCCCATTCATTTACTCATCTGTTGAGTTTATTCAAATCCTCCCGCAGGACTACCACATCTGCAATATTACTAATAACCCTTCCCAGCCTCATATCATCTGCAAACAATTGAATATCCCTCCTGTAATCTTGATACTGCTCGCCCCATACAGAACTCTATGATACCTATCAGACTGTCAATCCTGAATCCAGTTCACTAACTTGATATCTAAACTTATGTACTACAACTTAAATATCAGCTTATTATGTTATTATTATTATTATTATTATTCAGGCCTCCATTGAATCAAAAGACTCATCATGAGAGGTCCTTTCTAAGAAACACATCTATCAAGATTCATCGAGGGAGGTCCCTCCTAGGAAACACAAAGTCTATCATACCACTCCTTAAATGCATTGACTGTTCTTGCTCTCACCTCTCCATCAGGCAATGCATTCCATTGTTCAACCACCCTCCATGCAAAGAAACCACTCCTCACCCTCTTTCTCACAGTTTCCTTTCGTAACTTCCAGGGATGGCCCCTTGTCATGACTCCTTCCTGCTGTTCAACCAAACGAAAGAACTCCATAGCGTCAATCCTGTAACCACCTCTCACCAGTTTAAGAGTCTCAATCATATCATCCCTCCTTCTTCTATCCACCAAACTCTGCAGTCCACACTCCCTCAGCCGATCCTCATAACTAACATTGTACAGTCTGACACCATCTTTGTTATCCGCCTTTTGTACCCTTTCCACAGTTAATTTATTCCCTTCAAATCCTGGGGACCAGATCTGAAAACAACAGTCTAAGTGTGGTCTGATCAGAGTCTTATACAACAGATGATAACCATTTTATCTCTGCAGGTCAGTGTCCTTCTCATTATTGCAGCAAACCTATGTGTTACCTTCACTACCTTTGCAATATGTCCCCTAAATTTCAGTTCTCTATCATCAACCCCCAGATCTCTTGTCTCCCCTACTTCCTCAAGTTTAACTCCTCCCATAGAGTATGCAGCATCCCATCGATGTGTCCCAAACCTCAAGACCTTACATTTTGCTGAATTAAACGGATAACCCCCATTCATTTGCCCATCTATCTAGCTTATTCAAATCCTCCTGCAGGGCTACCACATCTGCACTATTACTAATAACCCTTCCCAGCTTCGCATCATCTGCAAACAACTGAATATCCCCTTGCAATCCACAGACAATGTCATTGACATAAATGTTAAACAATATAGGTCCCAGTACTGAGCCCTGTGGAACTCCCCTTGTAACCTTCTGCCTCTTTGATATTGCTCCACCATACACAACTCTCTGATACCTATCAGACAGCCAATCCTGAATCCAGTTGACCAATCTGACATCCAGACCCATGTGCTGCAACTTGAATATCAGCATATCATGTGGACTCTGTCAACTGCCTTTGCTAAGTCTAGGAAAATGGCAGTATATGCCTTTCCCTCATCTAATGCTCTTGTAACTTTATCATAAAAGGCTAGCATATTGCTAAAAAAAGAGTGCCTCTTCAGAAATCCATGTTGACTCTCACAGATAACATTACCCTCATTTGCCCAATGCTGTATATGGTCCCTCACTACTTTCTCCAAGATCTTGTTAACTACTGGCCTATAATTAGACATTTCCAGTCTGCTACCACCCTTATGCAATGGCACTATCTTACCTTCCTTCCATTTCATGGGCACCTTTCCCACAGCCAGACTTTCATTGAAAAGCCAGGTCAAGGGCACTGTTAGTTCCTTAGCACATTCTCTCAAAACTCGTGGTGAAATACCATCCAGTCCCACAGCTTTACTAACATCCGAAGTACTCAGTATGTGGAACACACTCTACTCCTGCATGTCTAAACCTCGAACCTGCTCTATCACTTTGGTATTCAAATTGACTCCTCCATGATGAAATACTCCAATAAAGTGTTCATTGAACAATTCCAATATGTCCTCTGCATCAGTCAATCTATTCCTATTTTTATCCCACAATGTCATTCTTCCACAGTCATTTATCCTCCTACTGGCCACATAGCTAAAAAATTCCCTAGGATTTTCCTTGGATCTAAGGGCCAATCTTTTCTCATATTCAAGTTTTGCCTTCCTTACCATACTAGTCACTCTCCTGGTCTGTGTCTTATATTCTTTATGCATCTTCTCTTCACCTGTCTCCTTATATCTCTTCCAGAGCCTCTTTTTCACATGTAGCTCCTGTTTAATATTGTTTGTCATCCACTTTACTCCAAATTGTGTCCTCTTCTTCACTCGTGGAATACAGCTTACCATTGCTGCTAACAAATATTCCTTCACAATTTCCTAAGCACTAATGATATCCCAGCCTTCCGATTCCTGATTGTTTTAGTGTATGAAAAACATGAACTATTGAAACTATTGCCAGCCTGTTTGGCCGAGTCCTTAGCGTATCTGCTCTCCAGCCAAAAGGCTGCAGGTTCGAATCCTGCCGTGAACATGGATCCTTATGATTGTCTGTGAAAAATACTAGTACTGGTGTTAGGTGGTAGATGGCATTGGTGTATTGAATGGTGGAGACAGAGAGCTGTAGAGTAGGTGCCCTCCCTCGATTAGTCTTTGGACTCCTCGGAGGTGTCAGTAATAATAATAATTGATTTCTTTCATTTCCTTGGTCTATGATGTTTTTAATTCTAATAGTGCTGTTCTAGCTCTCCTTGGCCTAACTATCTCTGATTAGCCGAGGGTGGACATTTGCTACTTCCTCCAGTCTTCAAAAGTTATGGCTAAACAGGTTTGCCTACAACATTGGAGGAATAGGCTGTAGTGGCTATAGTTGATTTATTTTATTTATAGTTCTCTTTCAATTTCAGCATCTAAACTATTTTTTTATCTAAATAACATTCAGTTTGTTTCTGTGTTTCACTATGTAGTATAATCTTCATAGTAAATTTAGGTAATCTTACAAACACAAATAAATCCTCTAGCATATTTTTTTCTCAAAGGCAGAGCTCTTTAGTTCAAACCTTCAGGCAACCAGTCTGTGTCCCTTCAGTCATCGCTGATAGCAAGCTCAAGGCTATCTATGAATGAAAACTTTCAGGCAAGAAATTATGGCAGAGAAGTACCGTCATCTCGTAGTCCAAAATCCTAACATATAGAAGTCTGAAACATACACTGTGTGCCTATTAAGTAATGAGACAACAATTTTTATATCAAAACAAAGAACTATATTTGGAATTGTCAAATACACAGATTCAAAATAATCTCCCTCCAACTCCACACAACATTTACATCTGTTGTACAGGTGTTCGAAGTCACACTGCATTGGATGTTGCTGAAGCGCTCCCCTTTCAAGGCACACTTCATCTTTGAGAAGAGGAAAAGTTTGCAGGAGCACACTTTCAATTTGTCTGTCTGTGCAGAAACTGGCCATTTATAGCTTGGTTCATCCTCTAGGGACTCCCTCCCTTCTTAAACATTGAAAACCAATGGAACACCTGTGCACGGCTCAGACAGCCATCACCAGAAATTTTTTAGGTCTTGTTACTTCTGTAACAGTTTTTCCTAATTTACAGTAAAATTTTACCACAGCTCTCTGCTCCATGACACAACTTCTGACATGCTCCACTCATACTCACACACACTTACTTCAAGAGTTGCCACATAAAAACGTCTGCATCATCTAACTTGAAAGTTGTACTTAAGATTACAACACACGTTTAGCAGTCAAAACTATAAACACTTTTGTTACTTTTATTCAAAGGACTGTCCTGTAAAAAAGCACTCATTACTTAATGGGCACACTGCATACACATTCAGTGAGGAATAACAAAAATCTGGTTATGATGCCTGTAAGTAAGTAGTAGTGCACATCTATAATATTTTAATAGAAGCTTCAAATTTGAAAAATGTTAGTAATTTCTTTCTTTTGTTATTATTATTTAATTTCTGTTGCTATTATTTTATTTTTATTATTTTTTGCAATCAATTATTAAGAGTATTTCTCTCTTGCAATTTTTAAATTATAATTTTGTGAGATTACTTTAAACCGAAGGCCTGTGTAGCTCAGTGTCGTTTGTGTCCTCTGCATTAGACTTCCCACTTAAATTCTAGTCTAATCGTTGACTAGAGGAACATTTTCTAAGCCTTTCTTCGACCGGTTCCCAAATCAGTTGATCTCTGGTATGGGCAAGCAGATTTTTTCTCTCAGAACTCGGGTTTTTTGTCTCGTAAAACTCAAGAAAAACGACCATAGAACCCATACCATTTCAAATAATAACATATCCTATAACTTTTAGGGACTATGAGATGGCAGCACATGTTTGCCAGTATCTTTATCGGTTGCCACTTAAAATTAGTGATAGTTTTGAGCAAGCTGTCAGTGGAGATTGAACTGCCCACTTAGTCTCCAAAAGTTGCATAGGTCTAAAATGGTCTCGCCTACTCCCTATAAGGAAAGAAAAGGCATTAGCTGATTTTTGTTTTACTTTAAACGACAGTGTCAGTATTATTTTTTATGTTATCTTTCATGATTGATATATTGTTGGAACCTGAACCTTATTGAGCAGGAGCATGCAGCTGGGTTGAATGGCACATGGATATAAGTCTTAAACAGGGAATACCCAGACCTTGTCCAAGTGTGTCCTCTGCAAACTGTTATAATCAGCCTCCTACCACTCACCTGGCACAGTAAACAGTAGCAAAATTATTCACCTGCTGGTCTTGAAACCCTGCAGGTGCTTTGTCATCAGGTTTGCTGTATTCTCAGATAGAGGATGTGATGGCTTCCTATTTAATTAATTTTAGTGGATTGAGCATGTTCAAAAAAAAAAAAAAGAGGTACAGAAAACTGAGATCCTGGAAACAAAACAGTAATAGTCACTTAACCCACTATTAATTCAGTGTAGTGATGTTTCACTGCATGAAGAATGCCATCTATCACCTAATGGCCTAGTTTGGTATCTCTTTCAATTAGGGAAAATATAAAGTGGTAGCACTTGCCTCACCAGATTTCCATTGTGGAACAGGCTTACCACGGGCAGGGAGAAGCTATACGTTGAAATTGTCTGTGCGTGTATCCAGTGTATAAATAATTTCCATGGAAAATTAATATTGTGAGAAATTTACACCGCGATTTTTTAAAGGTAAAAATCTAGTATGTAATTTCAAGACACACACACACACACGCGCACACACAAAAAAGTCGTGTGCATTTTCTGACTACACAGTTGCCATTTCCCTGGCTATTATATATGTACTCTTCCTGGCTATTATATATGATGAGCCAGGAAGAGTACATCAATGTTTCGACATACGTTGAAGATAAAATAACTGTCTGGACGATACGTGGATGACCTATTAATATATTTGTTTCTGTCATCCACGTGGCGTTTGCAATTATATTTTGCATTTAAGCATGGCCGATCCGAACGTAATTACCATCTTGTTAAAATGCCGTTTTAAGAGTCTTACCCTAAGAACATGAAGACACTACAGTAGGACGAAGAGGCTTGTCATTATCACATCACTGTGTCGGTCCCAATTGTAGTTTTGAAAATGGTATGCAGATCGTGAAACGTGTCTAATTTATTAAATATTTCCAGATGAAAGCCACTCAAGAGCTAAGATTTTTTCACCATTGTTGCACTCTAATAAGCATGTAATTCATAGTCCTGAGAATAATAAGGAAAAGAACGGCCACTCCTCCTTTATCATCCTTCCTCTCCATCAAACATTTCTTTTATGTCATCATACTGTTACAAACTATCTTTATTTTTATTTTATTTTATTTTATTTTATTATTATTATTATTATTTATTTATTTATTTATTTATTTTTGTACATTAGCAATAGAGGTGAAGAAGCTGAATTTCCTCGAGAGTTTTGCAGCGGGGAGGACAAAGGACAAGAATTGCAATTACAGACTGTATATAAGTGATGATCCAGAATCTAAACAGTAGGGTGGTAGATAAAAGTAAACCAAACTCAGCTAAACTAAACTGAAAAATTAATTCCAAATCTTATCTTTCAGTTTAAGTTTAAATTTATCAAAATGTAATTTTTTAAAAAGTTATTTGTACCTATAGCTAAGTTGTAAAATATCACTAACAGCAGATATCAGAACAGCATATTAATTATGTTTGCATCCATACTCTGAGTGTAATCGCAGATTGTAATTTTTTTAATCCAAAAATGTCTTTGAAAACGACTCTTTCAAATAAAAAAAAATGACAATAATGATTAAAATAGTGGACGTGATGAGTGTCTTTGAAGACAAATTAATTTACAATCTGCTTGGGTTTCAAGCGATATGCATATTATTATTGTTATTGTTGTTATTTGAAAGTTTTAGGCGTTTCTGTATCACTTCCAGCTAGTTACGCCCCTATAAGACTAATGCATTTCATATGAAATGATGAAATATGTATAAGTAGATCATATGTTGTAAAGTATATAAATCATTAATTAAACCCATTCAACGAGAATAACCTCCAGCCTTTCTCTCGAGTTGCACTAATGAAAGTTTTATCCTACGCAATAACGCCCTAGGAGAACGTATTACAATAGTTTTATTTTTTTATTTTTTAGTCTGTGTGTCGTAGGCAGACTGGTACAGCGGAAATACCTGTGTGATATACAGTGCAATCTATTGCGTAAACTGATTCTTGAACTCTAGACGTCAATCACGTGAATGAGATACTGTGTAGCCTTTCGCTTTTGCTTTTTTTTTTCCCCTTTTTATAATTTATACCGATCAATATTCATACAATTGCAATTGTTAAGCCACAAATTGCATATTGTAAGTAGATCCATGCAGATTTGTCACCACAATTATGTATTACGGGGATAATTTAGAAAGAGAAAGTAAAACAGAATAAGTATTGTGTCATAAAAACTGAACAAATAACAGTGTAGTAGCCAGGCGATAAATGACATTATTCCTCCGCGTGTCCTTCCAGATCGCGAGGTTTTTCATTCGTCAAAACAGGCAACCGATTCAGAAGAACACACTCAATTAAGAAACATAATACACAGGCCATGTATCCTTAGTTGTTTCGGCCGTTAATTTAAATAACATATAATTTAAATAACAAATAGTAATAACTCTCTTTATACCGTATTTAATTCTAACAGAACTCGATTTCTGATTTAGTTATCTTAGAAGCATGGGGATAATTTATTACTCAAAAATGCATTTCATCAGCTTTAATGTAAGAACCCAACAGTGGGGGTCGGTGAAAAATTTAAGTGGGGGTGCTGCATAGACCAAAAAAAAAAAAACATTTTTTTCCCTAATCAGTAACGAATTTATTAATAAATAAATTTACATATTAAAAATTGCTTTAAAAAAAAACAGCTAACGCCTTTTTTTTTTTTTTTATTCCCGATACGGGAGTAGGCGAGGCCAAAATTGCTTTATTAAAAATATTTCATCCTCACCACGAACAAACACTAATAATAAAAGTTTCGTATCAATAGCAATGACAAGCTCAAACGAATATCGGCATTAGATCGCAGTGCATTTGTTTCTTGTAACGATAATTGAAAAAATATAATTCTTTTCATATTTTCAACAGTGACACTCGTCATAATTCAGCCTTGTATCTATAATAAATAAATAATTAGATGTTATTTTAACAAAACAAAATAAGATCTACAAAAAATAGTTCACCACGAACACCACCAATAATAAACGTTTCATCTCACAGAAATAAGGAGCGGAGGCATATGATACACTGCTCCAACGTCAGTGTATCGTATGACGTAATGTGCAAGCGGAAACGAATATCGGCGTTAGATCGCAGTGCATTTGTTTCCTGTAACGATAATTGAAAAAATATAATTCTTTTCATATTTTCAATAGTGACACTCATCATAATTCAGCCTGGTATCTATAATAAATAAATAATTAGGTGTTATTTTAACAATATAAAAGAAGATTTACAAAAAATAGTTCACCATGCACACACCAATAATAAACGCATCATATCTCACAGAAATAATGTGCGTAAGCATACTAAAGATATACTACCATTTGAGCAGTGTGGGATTGACGTAACGTGCAATGACAAGCCCAAACGAATGTCGGCGTAGATCGCAGTGCATTTGTTTTGTAATCTAAAGCGTTAATCGACCAATTCCAATTCTTAACTATTCAATCAATGTCAAAACATAAGCTGTAACATTTAACATGCTGTATTGCATTTATATAATGTTGTAAGCATTGTTATTATTTATAAACACAAACAAAATTTAATTTTTTCATTTTTTCCTTCGGGGGGGGGGGGTGTCGCAGTGCTTATGTACGTCACTGGGACCCAATAACTTTTCACTGTGTTATATTTAATTTTTCGCTTGTTGTTTTATTTTTACGTCTCTGCAGGATACAGGAAAAATCGAAGACAGTGTTAATAATCCTCTGATGTCGAAGGTTTATTTTTCACTTGGTTAGACTATGATAAATTTAGTTTAATCCTTTATCCAAGTGTGAGCAAACAAAATTTGCGCCTGAAAATATCTTCAGGACTGGGGTAAGGTAGTACAACACCGGGAAACTCGTAGCAAAGGTGGACCAAGCTAACATCACTCCTATCTCAGTATCTTCCATAATGCAAAGCACATCTCCTTGCGGATGTGTATAATGTTATGCATTAAGGGAAGATTAAACTAAATTTATTATAATCCTCTAATGTATTAAAGGGGAAGCTAAATTACTGGTCAATCTACACAAAAATACAGTAAAAAAAAAGTTTTTATTTTCTTTTTTTGATGCTTCTGCAATGTTTATTGAACAAAATAAAACTAAAAACTAACATTCTTTCATGCCCTTATTCAAAGTTCAAGAATTAGTTTTTGGAAATACCATATAATGTATCGTAAAAATCGTTTTCTGTACCAGCGACGCAGGTGGGTGAACATTCAGAAAGCACCACAGAATAATAAAGCTTCGTTGGGGGTAGTTTGGGAACATTTCTAATTAACACTGGTGAAATTGATCATGTGGTATGGACTTGAAAAATTTGGGGATTTCGCTCTTAAGAAGGGGGGGGGGCATATACGGAACTACAGATGTAATTAAAACTTGCTTCGGAGGCTGCTTACTGCCTTCCCATGGCATAAAAAATTGCAGCAGAAAGATGTTAGCAGTGCGTGGGAAAATAATCAATGGGTATCTGAGAGTAGCAATATTGGAATGTATTCCCATAGTCAGGAAGATAAATAAGGTAGGTATTAGATGGATGAGTAGTCTTATTAGGCGTGATCTGCAAAAAAAAAAAAAAGAAAAGAATGTTATGGAGGATTTACAAGGAGAAAGGTGGTAATCAGTACAGGAGCAGTACAAAGCTCAGGCTAGAAAGGTTAAGAGAAGACCTTAGCCAAGCAGGTCAAAGGAAATTCCAAAGATTGCTTTCGCTACTTTCTTCCTTTTACTTGCCACGAAGTAAAAGGAAGAATGACTTTGGAAGGATAACTTTAGTGGGCGCTGATGGTATCGAGGTGACTGAGTCAGATGTAATAGTAGAGTTACTGAGTGACCACTTTTCAAAAGTCTATCACCCAAGAGAGGATATTTCTGTGTCTTATGAAGCAATAACTGATATAGAATTGAAGTCAGTGAATCAGAGGTACATGTACTTAGGCTATTTCAGAATTTAAATACAAATACTGCTGTAGGTTTGAATGGGACATCAGCTGGGGTATTATTACGTTAAGGTGAAAGAAATTGTCATTGCCCTTTACTTGGCTATTTAACTTAAGTTTGGGCTCTGGTAAGGTCCCTAGGGAGTGAAAGGAAGATAAAATAGTTCCTTTGCATAAAGCAGGCTCTAAGACTGTAGTAGAAAATTATAAACCAATCACGATCTCAGGGAGGGGGGGGGTAAAAGCATTGGAAAAGTTGGTTAAAGACAGAATTCAGAAATGGGTAGATAAGAATATAATACTCTATGTTGGCCAACATGGTTTTGTTCAAGGTCGGTCTTGCCTTAGTAATTTATTAACTCTTTATAATAGAATGACAGCTGATTTGGACAAGGGGAATGGCTACACAGTGATACTGCTGGATTTTGCTAAGGCTTTTGACAGGATACTCCATGGAATACACGTACGCACATTAGAACAAACGGGGATGGATATTAAACTGGTGATGTGAATAAGAGAATGGCTCATGGACAGATTCCAAAAAAGTAGCATGTATGGAGGAGTAGAATTTAGGATGAAGCAGGTGACCAGAGTGCTCTGCATGGATAGTTATTGATTAATTTGTACATAAATTATATAGGAAATGACTTGAAGGGAGATATTAATTTGTTTGCTGATGATGCAAAGTTGGTGCAGAGAGCTTGCAGAACGATTTAAATAAGCTGGCAATATAGGCAAAAGATAATCGATGTCAGTTCAATGTGGAAAAGAAAGAAAAGTTATGCATTTTGCGATTAAAAGATTACAAGCTGTGTATAGGGCCGTCATCAGATTAGATCGCGCCCTGAGGCAAACAATTAAATATCCCACATGATGGATTATAAGATAAAATATAAGAAAATCTCCAATTGTTATTTTGTTTTTATTACAAGAGAAACATAAATGCAAAACGATTACATAATAATAATAATGTGCTCTACTGGAATATCGCACATTAAAACTGTTTGTAAGCTCTTCTGAATTTAAATGATAAGCTATGTCTCCACCTCTATCGATATAGCTAAACCAATTAATCTTTCTTGGGTCATTGCTGTTTGCAAATCATTTTTAATTAGTTTAAGTTGGAAAAATGTTTTCGCTTGCTACACTGCTTACAGGAATTGCTAGCGTAGCGACAGCGCCTACCACAATATGGCTGAACGAGCTCCCTTGTCAAGCTGCACCGTGAGGCAGGTTGCCTCTATGCTACACCCTGTCGACGGCACTGGCTGTGTACCACATTGAATGAACTGTACTCCAAGTGATTCATGAGGCTAGGGATGTGGTGGCATTAGTGAATAGAGAGGTGAAGTTCAGAGGGCATATTGATAAGGTGGCCAAGATAGCTCATAGGATTGGTTATTAAAGAACACACTAACATGCAGATATAAAGAAGTTATTATTCCTATTTATAAGGTGTTGATATGCCTACATCTGGATTACTGTGCTTAGGTCTGATCGCTTGGATTCCTTGGAGATGAAGTGGTAGAAAAGATTCAGAGGCATTGGGAGATAATACAGCAAGCAACTGTGGCTATCTTTTATGTCTAAAACCTAACTTATATTGTTATTTGAAATAGGTGAATTCTAGTTCTATGTAGTGAATTCTCAATATTTCTGAATTGGAGATTTAAACCTCGAGTTTTTGGTAAAGAAAAAAAATGTACGTAGCAACTACAACCTGTTTTTGTTTCTGGATATTTAGTATTAAAATCTTTCAATGCCTTTAATATTTCGAAGAGAGTAAACGAAGTCATTTAACTCTAACTAGCATTTTAAAGAGTAGCAGGCAACCAACCTTAAACCTTAGGCACCACCGAGAGTAGGCCCAAGGCTATCCAAGATTTTAAGAGCCATCAGGTAGGAGAATATAGCATACTACAGTCATCTCCTGGAACTTATATATATATATATATATATATATATATATATATATATATATATATATATATATATATAGTGGTGGAACCCTGCTCCAGGAAATTGATGAGGCACGAGATTTAGGAGTGTTGGTGGATAAGGAATTGAAATTTAGGGGACACTGCAAAAGTGACCAAAACAGCTCATCAAATCACTTGGTTGCTGAAGAATACGTTGACAAGCAGAGACAAGCAGGTTATTGTTCCTCTGTATCGAGCCTTGATAAGACCCCATCTAGACTACTGTGCTCAGATTTGGTCACCTAGGTTTCTTCTTGATGGGGAGGAGGTGGAGAGGATCCAGAGGCGAGTGACCAAGATGATAGCAGGTCTGTGGAATGAACCGTATGAGAACAGGTTGAGGATTTGTGGGTTGCAAAAATTGGTTGATAGGCGGAGGAGGGGAGATATTTTTGAGACATTCAAATTACTGAAGGGTTTCTATAAAATTAATTCAGAAGATATTTTTGAGAACAGGGATGGTTGTGGGAGGACTAGGGGACATCCATGGAAACTGGGCAAAAGTGTGGTTGGTAAAGGTGTTAGAGCTGGGTTCTTTACTTTTAGAGTGGTGAATGAGTGGAATGCGCTCCCTGAGTCTGTAGTGGATGCTGTGACAGTGAATGAGTTTAAGGCGAGGTATGATAGATACTGTATGAATGTCAAATACTTGTGATGAATATGATTTGGGGCCTCCCTCGATGAGTCTAATGACTTCCTGGAGTTGCCCGTAATAATAGTAATAATAATAGTAATAGTTCTAGGAGAACTATATATGATGTAAATAATGTATCTACTTGGGTGAAATTGAAACAAAAACTGGAACGAAAGCAGTAGTTATTTATTATACAAATTTCATTTCTTCCACCAAAAAAAAAAAAAACAGGATGAAACACTCTTGGTGGCATTAGGTGCAATTATGATTAAAATATAGCAGCCGAATTATTTTATTCATAAAGGTATTGCGCTTGAATGGCTGGAGCGTAAACGAGCTCCCCCTTTAGGAGTGGTAGCAGACGATATTTCGATAACGTAAAACGGACACGGAAGTTGTAATATGCGCAGGAAAATTGCGTGATAGGGAAGGAAACGCACATTATATGTGTGTGTAGTTGCCGTCATGAGTTTCCTGTATGTTAGGCGTGTATTGGGATTGTCGTAAAGGTTGTATATATTTAACGTGAGGAAATTGTCAATAATTCTATTATGTGATTTATTGTTGCACTGAAGGACCATTCATTACTTCTAAGTTGTTTACATAATTATTTTGTGTGTTCCTGTAGGAAAAAAAATGTAAGTAACGCCTTTTAGTACTGAAAAATTAGCATGTGCTTCAGTTTATTTCGTTTAATCAGATAATACATGGATTTTTTTTTGCTTTGTTTTTTCCATTATAGTATTAACATTTACCTTCTGAAACATCTCAAGAGTATAATAGAGATGTAGTATTTAATACAGTCAGTCTTGTGTGAAACGCACGTTCTGTAACCAGAGGTGTATGTATTATCCGTTATAACTGTCAGCTTCAAAAAGTTATACTTTTCCACTATTCCCGAAGTTGTTTTTAGAAAACAGTGGAAACGATAGTTGTAACAAACCGATTCATAAATGAAATAAGAGTAAATTGAAGTATTGTTTAATGATGATATACAGTTTATAGTTAAAATTTTCCCAGTGACCAGTTGTCAGGGAAATTGCTGAATATTATTATAAACTCCATTAAAAATAATAATAAAAGTAGCAGTTCTTGATCAGAACACCCTGAATGAGCCCGCATCATAATAATGACAATTTCGTAACGTTCTTTATATGTAGTTAAAACACTTCCAGTTGGTATTGTAGATGACATTCTTTATGTGAGGTGATTAAGTTATTAACATTATTATTATTCTTATTGTTACTATTGTTACACGGGCATCTCCGTGGAGTCCTGAGACTCATCATGTGAGACTCAAACGATCAACACTATCTCTCATACCTCTCCTAGAAACCATTAACAGACAAAGCACTCACAACTGACTCAGGCAACCCATTCCATTCACTCCTCTCCAAGCACAAACTCTAGTCCTTATGCCCTTGCTAACCATCCACATACCCAATGTCCCTGGGGGGGGGGGGGAGGCTTATGTTTCCTCCTCTAACCAGTAGCGGAAACATTAACTATGCATCAATCCTATAAAAGCATTTAAGTAACTTAAATGTTTCTATCATATTCTCCCATCCCCTATTTTGACCAATAGATAACTTTTGCAATCCACAAATACCCAATCTATTCTCATAGGAAGCATTCCACAGATCACTCACCATCTTTGTCACTTTCCTATGGATTCTCTTATAGATAAAAGATCTGCCTCAAGTATTATCGATGTAAGATCATGTAGAGTAGCATGCTGTGATTCAAGTGTGGTAAAAATTAAGTATAGGTGCACAATCTCAGAAAAAAAAAAAAAAGGAAATGAAAGGCACTGAAATTTAACTTGCAGAAACTTAAAGAAGGAGTTAAAACCAATTTCCAATACAAAGTTAAAGGGGGGGGGGCTGAAAATATAAATATAGAACAAGATATAGAAAGAAGCTGGACATGCATTAATAAAAATGGATTTTTAATATTTCAGAAGAAACTAAGTTCTGAAAATAAGTAAAAGCAAACAAATCGGTTTGATGAAAAATGTGCTCAATCAATAATAAAAAGAAATAAAGCATGCAAAGAAAATGCTGCAAGACCAACTAGGATTCATCATCATCAAATTTCTGATATGTACCCTCAGGGGGGGGATGTACAGGATAATTATGATAGTACTACATGAAAAAGTTACACCATTACTAACTTCTAGTCAATAATTTTCCTCCAAATTAATCTGTTATCTGTCAAGACTCCAATATTATTAGATATTATATTTCTGTCTTTTAAGGTGCTTTTTACTATATCAATAAATCTAGGATTAAAGAAAGAAAATATAAATAACTGAGATGAGAGGCAGATAAAATTTGTGAGGATAAGAAAATATTAGCCCTTAAGTGAAATTATAAGCACAATATATATCAAGAAATGAAAAGAAGGATAATTTAAGGCAGATATATAATATAATTAAGCAAATTAAAGGAGGATATAAACCTGGGCTAGATATATGCAGAAATCCACAAGGAAACATGTTAAAAACATAAAAAGCAAAAGACAGATTGCAAAAATATTTCCATTTAATTACTGAACAGAAACATCCCTTTTGTACCTCAAAATTATGTACCAGCCACTACTGTAGAAGAAGAATCTATAGAGCCATCATCATGACCAGAACTCTACTTTTATGGTGGCTCTACTTTCATTCAGGAATAAGAAAGCACCAGAATAGATAAAATTCCTACAGAGTTGCTGAAAGCAGGAGGAAAGAAACTAGAAGACAAAAATATATAAATTATATAATTATTATTATTATTTTATAAAATTTGTATTTATGGAAGAAAGAGCAAATGCCAAAACAATGGAGAATGAGTCTGTTCTGCTATATAAAAAGGATGATAAAATAGTTTTTGAAAATTAAAACCATTTATGATTTTAACATAAAGATGATCAAGATGATTGTGTCTACCAAGGCTTTTTCAGAAAAGGCAAATCTAAAATTAATCAGATACATATATTGTTAAACAATTGTTAGAAATGTTGATATAAATGATCATCATCATCAACCATTGTCAATCCACTGCTGGATGAAGACTTTTCAAAGATTACTCCAAAGCTGTCAGTGAATGACTTTCATTCCTGTCACTCCTGTAAATTTGATGATATCACCAATCCACTGCAATTTCGATCGGCATCATGGGTGTTTTTCATCTCATGGAATCTAGTCCAATACTTCTTTTGTTTAAGCAATATGTCCAGCCCATTGCTACATCAGATGTTTCACTCTTCCTATGGTCAGAGACTTTGGTTTGATTTCTTATTCACATATTCCTCTTTTGACCCAGTCTTGTAATACCAAGCATGATTCTTTCCATACTAAATTGTATTGTTCTTAATTTTTGAATTTCCTTTGCATTTATTGTCCATGTTTCACAGCCATATGTCAATATAGGAAGAATACATTGGTTACAAACTTTTTTCAGATATAATGGCAATTAGCTTTTTTGATTTGTAATTTTCTAAATGCTTTCCACCCAAGTATCATGCATCTTTTAATTTTATCCATGCTGTTTTGTTCCATTAATATCTGTTGTCCTAAGTATATGTAATGATCTACTTGTTCAATTTCATCATTATTGATTTTTATTATTTCTGGTTGGACATAGCTATTGAACATAACTTGGGTCTTCTTTAGGTTTATCTTTAGGCCAACTATTTTGCTAGCAATTTGGAGTTCATGGATATGAGTCTGTAATTCATGCGCAGTTGAAGTAAAAATAACTATGTCATCTGCAAAGAATAAATGGCTTAAATATCTTCCATTTATCTTTAGACCTTTTTTTCTTCCCAATTAAGAAATTTAAATATTTCTTCTAGGCATGCTGTGAATAGTGTTGGAGATATTGTGTCACCTTGTCTTATATCTCTCTGTATTTCCATGGTAGAGATGTTTCCATTGAAATAAATTGCTGCTCTTGCACTGGTTTATGATGATTTGATGGGCCTAATGTATGGCTCCTCCACTTGCTGGTTTTGTGATGCTTGAAGGATTGCACAATTTTTTACTGAATCATAAGCTTTCTCATAATCAATAAAATAAAGACATTATGGTAGTTTATTCATTATGGCATTCAATAATCTGTTGTACAAATTGAATATGGTCCATTGTTCTTAAAGCCACTTCAAAAACCTATCTGTTCTTTTGGTTGCACTAGGTCTAGAGTTTCACAAAGCCTATTAGCCAAGACTTGTAAACACTAGTAATACACTGATGGGGTCAGTAGTTCACCAGGTCTTCTACTTCATCCTTTTTTTTTTTTGTGTATCAGAATAAGGGTAACCTTTTTCAATGTTTTTGGTATAAATACTCATCAGATTTTTATTGATTTTCAACAGGCACATGACAGTATTAATGAAGAAAAATGATATGCAATTATGATACACTTTGAAATACCCAGGTAAGCTAGCAAGCCGTACAAGATCAACAACACCAAATTCAAAAGCTCACGTTAACACATATAACGATTTAACAGACCCCTTTTCCAATAACTCGGATTAAAACAAGCAGATAGTCTAGTCTCAACTTTTTTAACTAGGTTCTGATCTGGAATATGTTATCTGATTGTGTGCCGGTGGATACTACAGGCACTAAGAAATAAATCATTACAGATTATAACATATTCAAATGACATAAACATCATCGCCAGCCTGGCTGGACGAGTGGTTAGTGTATCTGCTCTCCAGCCAAAAAGCTGCGGGTTCGAATCCCACCGTGGGCATGGATATTTGTGAGTGTCTGTAGTGGTGGTCGACTGTAGATGCCATTAGTGTAGTTGCGGTCAGGTTGGTGGATTGAGTAGTGAAGACAGAGTTGTAGAGCAGGTGCCCTCCCTCGATGAGTCCTTGGACTCCCTGGAGGTGTCTAATAATAATAATAAACATCATGTCAAGAACCAAGAATTATATGAATTAGCACATGAGATAGAGCTAAAAATTAATCGACAGAAAACTAAAATAATTACGAATACCAGGCAGAGTTAGTTAACTGATACAAGTGTGAATTTGGGAACTTTAAAATAGTTGAAAGTGGAACGATTGAAAAGTTTAAGAGTAATGATGGGGAACTGGACAATGAGGCTTATTTGTGCCTGTGGTCTTACAGAAGGTTCTACCAAGGAAGACATAAGAGGAAATTTTTGCAGCATTGGAGAGGGCAGCCTGCTCAGTAAAAATAGAAAAGTTGGTCCTTGTTGAAGATCCAAACAGCAGAGTAGGAAATGATTACCAGATATATGGTAGTGTTTTTGGAAAATTTGGAGAAAAGTGCAAAGATCAGTTATTACTAACAGCATTTTCCAACATAAAAATATGCACAAATTCATATGGAGAGAAGTTGCAAGAAATAAAAGTCTCATTGACTACGTTATAGTTGATAGTGATGTTTTCCCACTGGTTCAGGATACATGAGTATACAGAGGATTTGAAATAAGAAGTGATCACTATTTAGTTTCAAGCAGGATAAAATTGAATTTCATATTGAAAAGAAGAGTGTGGAAGAAAGTTTTAAAATGAATCAAGATTGAGTATCTTTCAGAGGTGAACTATAGACTCAAATACACCAACATCATTGAAGAAAAAATGAAAGATTTTGGAAAACAAGAACCAAACCTTGCAGATTGTTTGCAAATCCTGAAGAAATATAGCAATTTGAATAGCAATACAAATTATGCATATTTTTATGTTGAAATTAAGTGAATTATGTAAACATTTTTAAAATAATGTAAATTTTAATATATCATATTGTAAAGTTTATCTGAAAATTTATAGACTAAGATTAAAAAATAAAAAAATTACTAATAAAATTTTCCTGTGGTCCACCAGGAGACAATGACACTGGGCTGTGACCACTGTTTTATGGTATTAACTCATGATGCCTTACAAGAGCATAGTCTGCTTTTTAAATGCATTAAGGCAGCTGTTCCCAAACATTTTGACTCTTGGAGCCCTTTTTAGAATCAATTTCTATGGCAGAGCCCCTTAGGCCTACGCTATTACAATAAGGTCCATACAATAAACTCAGTTCCTCCAATTTAATCATTATATTCAGTTCAATTGAAATACATATTCGTTCATTACTTGTTATTCGAAATTTTTATTATTCATTATAGAAGACAATTCCTATTTAATTTTACTTTATTAATTTACAACACTTTATTAATGAACACATACTAACTACACAACTAAACACTCACAAAGAGGTCAAACGCACAGAAAACCCGCGGAAGAATCGCTATGAAAATTCACTGTGAAGTGATTGACTCTACTTTTTGTTTCTTATTCTTGAATTTCATTCAATTTTTATTTATTTTATTTTCTTGGAACGGCTGCGGAGCCCTTGAGAAGTGCATGCGGATCCCTTAGGGCTCTAGTGGTTGGTAACCACACCACTGCATTAAGGTATTGATAATTGTAGTTTACAATGATTGTAATTTTAAGGATACTGGAGCCACTGTCTCTCTCTCTATATATATATATATATATACTATCTATTTATCTATCTAGCTATATATATATATATATATATATATATATATACTACCCCCCCCCCCCCATGCCTGCCTACGGCGCCCAACCCCACTGAGTTCTGGACAGGTAGGCTGGTTCTCCTTAAATTCTGATGACTTGAATTTTGAAGACTCGAAATTTTTTCCATATTTAATTATTAACTTCACTAAAACTTTTGTTTAAATAGCTAAAAATATATTTTCATTTTTTTTATTGGTGTGATAGCAATTATTTAATTTGATTAAGGCTTGTAGCAGATTTATTAAGATGATGATGTTATTTGCATAAAGAAACTTAATATCTCCTGCTTGCATAAATATCAATGGAAATAGTATACACTTCCTTAATACCTGATTTAAATTCCTCCTGGAAATTTGAGTTTTTCATCCCACAAGACATGAGCATTCACAGAGGGGGGGGGGAATGGGGCACTTGCTCTCCCCTGAGATCTACTTGTGAAAAAAAAAAAAAAAAAAAATTAAATAATGAAATAAAAATGTATTGATGTAATTATTTGTCTCCAAGCTTTACTCCCCCTGGGAAAATTTTCTGCAGATGCCCATGCCACAAGACATATCAGTGGGCTAGAAGAAACCACATGAGTCAACAAAGACTCTGTCTTTGTTGTATTATAATAATTATGTGACACATCCATGGAGTTCATATTTTAATAACAACTAAAATAAATAAAACCAAATAGTAGTTGCAGTTATAAGGAATAGAAGCCCTCGACACTGTAAAGTTAAAAGAGGGAAAGATTAAGAATGAAAGAACGATGATGATAATATATACCCGACAATTATAAAAAATCATGTACATCATAAATATATGCTTTTTCTAATGACAAGTATACATATATATGTATATACAGTAGAATCCGCTTATTGTGATTGCGGATGATATTATCAATCGGCTATTGTTATCAAAATCAGTCGGCCACAAAACACACCGTTTAAAATGAATTAAAAATAAATCAAAGTTCCGGTTATTGTTATTGAAGTCCTCAAATGTTTAGCCTTTTGCATCTCAGAATTAAGAACTTTAAGTGTTAATCAGGAGAAAATTTGACAAAGAGCATTTGTCGAAATATGACTTTTGTGTTGATCTTACATCTTCCAGGCAAATGCAGGTGGTTTATTTCTTATCTTAATCTTCTTGTAATCTTAATCTTTTCTAATCTTTCATAAATCTTAAATCTTCCAGGCAAATGCAGGTGGGTATACATACAGTCAAATTGTGATTTTTCAAGTTTATTTTCATGCTCTCTTTCAGTAAGTGAATTTGACTAAGCGCTTGTTAAAACAGTCCTTAGCATTATGGCAGAAGCAAGTAAAAAACGTAAAAAATTATATTTTCAAGAAAAGCAAAGAATTTTGAGTGCTGTGATAAGTTGCCCAAAATGAGTCAGCGTAGTGCGGCTGTACATTTAAAAATTTCACAACCACTTTTGTGTAAGATCTTAAAAAACATATCAAACATTGAAACTTCAGCTGTTATTAATGAGAACATGGATCGGAAGAGAGCCTCGATCTGGCAAGGATACTCAAGTTGAATCAGCATTAAAAATTTCGTTTAGTAATGTTCGTGAAAAGAATGCTTTGATTAATGGACCTTTGATGCATCAAAAAGTAGAACTTACAAAAATAATGGGCAAAGAAAATTTCACCGCAACTGATGGATGGTTTAGCAGTTGGAAAAAGCCAGAGAATATTGTGTACAAGTGTATTCATGGTGAAGAAAAAACTGCTGATTTTTTTATCAGCTGATGTGTGGATTAAGACCAAGTGGCTAAAAATTATTGCTGAATATTCTCCCGAGAATATTTACAATGCAGATGAAACAGGACTCTATTTTCATACAATGCCTGAGCATATTTATTTGTTTAAAAATGAAAGTACTAAAAGATTTAAATCTTCAAAAGAGCGAGTGACAGTTCTTTGTCGTGCTAATATGAAAGGTGAGAAACAGAGCTCCTAGTGATTTGGAAAAAGTAAAAATCTTTGGTGTTTTAAAGGTGTCAAAAGTTTGCCTGTTGATTACTATTCTAGTGCAAATGCTTGGATGACTAATACCATTTTCGAAAATTGATGAGTTAAGTAGGATCTTACATTAAAGTGAAAAATTGTCTTATTAGTAGGCAACTGCACTGCACTGCACACGCAAACAATTTATCGTTGAAGAACATCAAAGGATTTTACCTTCAAACACTACATCATTAATTCAACCATATGACCAAGGCATCATATGAACTTTTAAAGCTTATAATCGAAGGGAAGTTTGTGCAAGAATTATAGCTGAACTTGATATAAAAGACCAATCTGATGCAAGTGCAGTTGCAAAAAAAAGATTTCCCTTCTTAATGCATTTCATTTGGTAGCAATGTCATGGAAGCAAGTCCCAGAGAAGACAATTGAAAACTGCTTCCAAAAAGGTGGATTTTTTAAAACACACTCTGAAACTCCTTCTTCCGAAGAATTTGAATATCTTACAAATGAAATTTTTGATAAAACCCCAGACATTATGTCAAAAGAAGAATTTGAAAATTGGTTGGATATTGATACAATGACGCTGTTGGAAATATGTCAAGCTGCTTCCCATGAGAACTTTACATTAGTAGAAGAAAGCGAACCTAATATAAGTATAGAAGAACAAATTTTAGAAGCTCCTCCATCTAATGTCCGGATGCAAGAAGTTCTACGAATACTTCATCGTGGTGTGCATCATAGAGCAACAAACGTTGAATTTTTGTCGATCACTATGAGCAATTTCTTCATAAACTACTATATTCAAACACACAGCAGACGACACTAGATAGATTTTTAAAATTAATTTTATGTTGCTTATTAAAAAGTTGTTCATAACAATAAATTGAAATAAATGATGCAATTTTTTATATCCTTTGCTTAATGTTATCAGCTGGTTATTGTTATTGAAAAGTGACTCTCCCAAAATGATCATACACACACACAGTGTCTACTGTGTGTGTGTGTATTATTATTTTAAAATATTCAATGATACTTAGCAAAGTTTATGTTTTGGCATGTTTGCAACAAAGAACTCGACATGCTGCAAAAAAAAAAGTTCCAGTTTTAAATTATGTATCCTAAAATATATAGCACCCATCTGTTTTGATTTCTGTTACAAAATCTTTATTGGCTATTTTTGTTTCAGGCACACATTATTTTGAATTTTTGCCAGATAATTTCCCTTTGTACAATACATATATACACATACACAACATATTACATTTGATGTAGTAAATGGAAAACTATCTGGCAGATATTCAAAAATTAAGATTCTTTGACAGAAGCATTGAAAAAATTGCATCGCAAACAACTTAGAGTAATCTTTTTTTTTTGACGTAGTTCTTTAGTGATTTTTTTTCTCAGGAACCAGTAGAGTAATTGACATTTCCGATTACTCAGTCATGGATTTTCGTATGCTAGATGTTTGTAATCACTCCCACTTGTATGCAAGAGTTTGTAGAACCTCAATTATGTTTTTTGCAAGCAGGGGTTAAGTGAGAAGGAATATAATCTTCCTTTTGAAGAGCTGAAGTTATAGTCTTTGGGGAATATTTCACAGGAAAAACTGTTGCAGAGAAACTCAGGTGGAATGAATGAATGAATGATGAGTGGGAGTAGTAGGTCAGTGGATTAGTAGCTGAACTGTAGATGGATGTTTGGAAGTTGCAGCTTATGTTACTATAGCAAAAATGGGAGAAATTTGAAATATCTCTAGAAAAAAAACAATTTGAAAACAGCCTGCTGTGAGGTTGTGGCTCAAGAGAGACGGTGAGAGAGAGAGTTCATCAATTTACCCAAGTACACGTTTCTGAGCAGCATCACAATTTTTAGTTAGGTTTTTGGTGTACTACCCCAAATGTAAGAGCTGTATTCTAGAATTTAATACATTTGGGATTTTACAGAGTTATGAGCAAAAAAGATGCCAGGTTTTTAGGAGGCTGAGGATGCAACAGAAGTGATGTGCTTATGCCAGAAAAAGCTAGAAGTGAGTTTCAGTCCAAGACAAAAGATCTGGTCTTGTCTGTTGAGCTGGGTGTTATCAAAGATAAGAGGGAGAGAAAAACAAAGTTTTTTTTTTTTTTTTTTTGGAAGAAAAAAGCTTATTGTATCTTGAAAGTATTGGTGATTAGGTCATCACCCCATTAAAAATTGGAATGTTTGAACAATAAGATTTTTTGTATAAATAGTAGGAATGGGGAGTGCTAGTGCTATCATCATCAGCCAAACTACAAATAGGATTTTGAGGTCAGTGGGAGAAGGTAACTTAAGTTTATGAGGATGAGTGATATAACAGAGCCCTGACCCAGTTACAAAAGATGGCAGTTTGCTGAGAAGCCATTTATTGTAGACTCCCAAATACATTGGAAATGTCAAAAATGGAAATGCTGTTGTGATGATATCTGGTCCATATTGGTAGTTGCTGATTAGCTGGTAGTTCTCCAGGTGGCCTGTCGATTACTTTTTTTTCATTACTTTAGAGAGCACCGGTATGAGATCTAACATACTATCAAGCAATACCATCGGTTGTTCAAGAATCTTTTGATGTCTTTCTGGTGAAAGGCCAGATATTGGAGATGATTTGCCTTGGCCATCTGTGCTGGGTTGAAGAAGAATGATGCCAGGAGGTCAGCTTTGTCTTTAGGTGTTATTGAAATAGTGCAATCTGTGTTAGAGAGGCAGGTGCACAGATGGAACAGAAACTGTACCCAACACTTTTGTAATTAACCTGAATGCATAACAACCATTTATACAAGAGGTGAGTTTTCTGCATTTAGCTCTTTCAAAGTCAGACACATTTGTTAATAGTTGGTTTGTAAAAGGTGTGGGCTTCATCATAGGCCAAGAATATACCCAGAGTTTTTGTCTCTAGCTACTTCCAATATGCTTTTTTGTGGACTGCCTCGGATACTTCTTGGTAAACCACAGTTGGGATATTGGATGGGAATTTTGAATCAAGTGGAAAATGAAGGCCTTCATCCCAACATAGATAATTTCTGTAACTTGATCAGACAAGTATCTGTAGAGTTGGACTGCAGGATATCAAGCATCAACAATAAGAAGTCGAGACGGCAAAGTGATTTTCAGAATGAGAGGAAATTGTAAAGGAGAGCAGAAGAATGGCATATGTAACAGAGAAAGGAAATGCTAAGCTAGAGACCGTCAGAAATGAGAAATTCATGATTTGCCCCCCCTCCCCCCATTGAAAGGAATATCTGACTGCACAAAAGCAATTGTAATGTCTTTGTGACACAAGATATCAACAGCGTTCTGTTTGAAGTGTTAAAATGGATCTTTGTTCTTTAGTTGCAATTTGGGTTTAATGAAAACAGGAGGGCTTAGTGCTTCCCATACTTCTGGATGTCAAGGCCCCCTTTGGAAAAATTAAAATATTGCACGGCCTCCATCGAAAAAAAATCGTAATATAGACATATATTATTTATTGTATTTATATTCAATACAAAACATGCACAGCGAATATTGCAAAATTCAAATGCAAATATTACATTTTTAGCATCTTACATACACATGGCACATTATCTCATATTGTTATATAGACAGATATATTGTTATTGCACATTTGAATTAAAAACATAAAAGAAGTTTAATAACAATTTAATGTGATGGATGTGTTTCAATACTGCTACACAAAAAGTCAATATCAGGTGAAATATTTGAAACTGCAATTCTTAGATTTCCGCTTTGAAATGAAACTTATATGAATAATCATATATTTACTAATATTCATTAAGCGCTGAAATATGCAGGAAGCAAAATTTGTGAACCCGCACCAATATGTGATTTTTTTCCCCATTAAAATATAAGAAATTATAAATAATTAAAATAAAATACGTTTCTTTTAAGTTAAAAAAAATCTACTTAGGATGATTGTTTAGATTATGCCATAACAGTTATATGGTTGAGACAGGTGTATTATAATCAGTATGTCTTGTGCATATGCTCTAGTCGTTTGCATTGGCCAATGTTTTGAGATGAAAACCCATCTAATTCAGTTAAAAAGATCTTATAAGTGGGCCTGTATCCCAAGCTTTTATGCCACACTCACCCATGAAGGGTTGCACACCTACAGTACATTTGTTATAATTTAAAAATCATGCTTTTTGATAATAATAATTTGTCTTTCATTAAACTGTTTATTGATTCAACTGTTGTGTGGATCAGTTTTTGTTGATTGAGCTTTGATGTTTACGGTTAAGAGGTAGGTGACCAAGAGCTCATATACCCATGTTTGGTCATTTCAGTTATGACATTGAATATCAGCTATAATATTTTTGAACAAGCTAGGTTAAAAAATATTGATGTATATCCGTTTTAAATAAGCATGTAATTGCCAAGCCTTTCCAGTGAACCTTTTTTTTTTTTGTCCTCCGAAATGTCATAAATGTTTTATTTCTAAGCAGCTTGTTTGTCATTTTAATTGAAAGATGAAATTTGTGGATTTATTCATGAGGAATAAAAAAATATTTCAATTCCAACATTTCGCCAGCTATTTGGTTAACACTACTGATACATGTAATGTGCAGAGTTAGTAAATAGCGTATTATTCACCAACACCGTTCTAAACGATTATCCACGTTACTGTGGTAAATTCCTTTATTCTGGGTCTCCTTATTTGTAGCATTTCGTTTCATTAGATTATTCCAAGTATTTCATTTAAGCAAACTACATCAAATAATGTATATTTCAGTTGACCTCTTCTCTTTTTTCCAATATATTCCCTTCTAACATGTTTATGATCCATTTATGCCTACATGTCACAGGAATTTATCTTCATCTTCTGATTTTATTCTTCACTAGTCAGTTCTCTTTTATTCCACATACGATTTCACTACTTTTGCTTTATTGCCAAGTCAACTCCTAGTAATACTATGTAATAGTACATTTCAAATGCTTCAATTCTTTTCAGTCTTGTTCAATCTGAGTCTCACAACCATATGAAACAGACGTGAAACAAATATTTTTATAAATCGTTTTCGTATGGCGTTACTCACCTTATTTGTAACAATTTTTTTCTTTAATAATTCTTATGCTATACCATTTTCCCTTAGTTTCCAATACTTAGCCACCATTATTTAATTTTTTGTTGCATTTTATATTAAGTTTATAATCAATCTGCTACTAATGGTCACGCAAAAAAAAAAAAGTTAAGCAAGTTTGATCGGGGTTAGTAGTCGAAAGGAGATCAATCGTTCGATGCTGTTGGCACACTCCCCATCGATGAGTCTTTGGACTCCCTGGAGGTGTTACATAATAATAATAATAATAATAATAATAATAAAGGAATTTCAACCCAAAATGGCAGTTTTTAAATATTGCACATCGTCAGTACCGTCGACAGAGTGTAGCATAGAGGCAGCCTGCCTCATGGCGTCGCTTAATTAAGGGCGCTCGTTCAACCATATTGCGGTAGGCGCCATATTCGGTCAAGAAGATATTTTACATCTGATGTAAATGCAATAGACTTATTTGAAGAATTAAAAATTCGGTCAAAAATAATGCAAGAGAAAAATGGTCATCACAAAATTTTATCATATATATATATATATACACACACATTCTACTTCATTACGGCTTCTTGTTCTAAGAAAATTATTCATATAAACTGATTAAAAATGCTAAAAAAAAACCTGATAAAATTGCTTGTGTAGTTCTGATTTTTGTTGTGAGGCTAATATCTTTATCTTTAAAGAACTTGCATAAATTTGTCATTGCTTTTTTCCCGAGTAATAATCTTCTAACTTCTTCGGTACAATAATCATCTTTATCAATTCGGGATCCTGATCCTAGGAACACAAAATTGTTAACTGCTTCCATTTTCTCCCCATCTACTTCAAAATCTTGTAGAAATTTATCCCAACGTAACCATCGCTCTAAGGATACTGCTAACAATTCCTCTTAGCATAGCAAGTGCAGAAAGAAGTTTTTCCAAGCTTAAACTAATTAAAAATTATTTGCGACCCAAGAAAGATTGGTTGTCGTCTAGCAACTATATCGATAGAGACGGACATGCTTATAATTGAAATTTAGAAGAGCTTATAAACAGTTTTATTGTGCGATATCCCCGTACAGCAAACATTTAATTAATATTATTATGTGATTGTTTTGCTAATGCTTCTCTTGTAATAAAAAGAAAATAGCATTTGGAGATTTTCTTATATTTTTGTCGTATAATCCAACAGGAGCAATATTTAATTATTTGTAAACTATTACACTTTTTTTATAATGTTAGTCAAGTGGCTTTTTAATTTATCGTCATCTTCAGGGAATACAAAATTAGTAAGCTATATGAAGGTATAACTGATGGTTCTAATTCATACAAAAATTAGTATTGGCGAGACAATGCGCGTGTCTCGGAAACGTGATTTATTTGTTATGATTCATGATGTAATTGTCATGAAAGTTCATTTCTTTGATGTTTAATGATCTAATTAAAGCTTTCCAAATTTCTGGTAAGGTTAGACCTTGATTCTTGTTTAGGTTTTCAGTTGTGCGGGCGACTGTAGCTGCTTCCTTGAAGGTTCTTGAATGGTAGTTATCTTCTATATAGGGCATAAGACTCTTATCCCACTCAATGTGATGGTTAGTAGAGGCAAAGTGGCAAGAAAGGCCTGAAATGTCTTGTCTGTTGTTTCTGACATACCCTTTGTGTTCTTTCTTTCTCGTTTCGAAGCTTCTAGAGGTCTGACCTACGTAACTAAAACCACATGAGCAAGGTATATTATATACTCCAGAGTACTTGTAGAATGGATGAGGGTCTTTCGGTGATCTTAAAAATTTCCGAATAGTGTTGACTGGCTTGAATGCTACTCTGATATTATGTAGTTTTAGAATCAGCTAACGCCTTTTTATTCCCGTATACGGGAGTAGGCAAGGCCATTTAGCCCTATCTAACTTTTTGGAGACTGAGTGGGCAGTTCAATCTCCACTGGTACCCAATCAGAGACAGATGGCCCAAGGCTATCACTAATTAAGCGGTACACAGTGAAGAGAGACGGCTCAAATGTGCCGCCATCTCGTGGTCCCTAACCCTAACACAATATATTTAATGTCTGAAATAATGTGGGTTCTACGGTCGATTTTCTTGAGTTTACAGGACGAAAAACCCGAGTTTCCGGGAGGAAAAACCTGCTTGCCCGTGCCAGAGATCGACTAACTCGGGAACCGGTCGAAAAAAGGGTTAGAAAAATTTCCTCTAGTCGCCGACTGGACTCGAAACCAAGTCTTCCTTCGTGCGGCCAAGCGCGGTGGTATGCAAACGCCACATCCACTGAGCTACTCAGACTCCATGTAGTTTTAGAAGGTTAGTCAATTTTTTTTGGAAATGCTGCTGACAAATGGAATAGTAATAGTACTGATGTATTGGACGTCATCACGTTGTCTATGTGGTATATCAGTCAAGATAATCTTGTTGTAGAGTCTTTTTGGATAACCATTTAAAGATAGCTCTCTGGATATCGTAGTTAATTCCGTTTTTAGGTCATCTTGGTCTGTTGTGTACTGTATAGCTCTTTTCTTGAGCATATGGATAATGCTAAGTTTCTGAGATATATGATGAGATGAGTTGAAATGGAGGTAACCAGTATTTGTAGGTTTTCTATACACAGATAGGTTGATATTATTTTGTTTCTTTATTAGGATGTCTAGGAATGGCAGTTTTCTATCTTTCAATTTCTAATGTGAATTTGATGGTATGGTGGAAACTATTGATTTGTTTGAGGTAATCCATTAGTTCTTCTTTCGTATGATCCCAAATGAGAAAGATATCATCAACATATCTGTACCAAAATTTCGGTTTTGGAATGATCTGGGATAAGATTTTCTTATTCTTCCTCTAGATCTTCCATGAATAAGTCAGCACAAGAAGGAGAGAGGGGCTATCCATGGCTAATCCGGTGAGTTGTTTGTAGACAGTTTTTTGCCAAATAAAATAGAAGTTAAACAGTGATTGAACAAAGAAGTGTTGTTTCTTGGGAACAAGTTGTTTAAGATGTTGATGACTTCAACCACTGGAATGTTTATAAACAGAGATGTAATGTCCAGGCTTGCTAGTATATCATCTTCATAGATAGGGATGTTTTTTAATTTATCTATAAAATGTGAGTTTTTAATATAAGTATCCGAGACGTGAGTGTGTTGTTGTAAAATCTTTGCAAGGTACTTGGACAGTTGGTAAGTAAGAGAATAGATTCCATCAACTATTGGACGTAATGGTATACCTTCTTTATGAATTTTAGGAACGCCATACAATCTTGGAGTTAGCGGGTGCATTGATTTTAGCTTTGTCATTACTTTTATAGGCCAGTTAGTCATTCCACGTAATAGTTCATTGGTGTCATTATGGTTTTTTTAGGGTAGGATCCGTACTGAGAACTTCATAGACAGACGTGTCAGATAATAGATTTTTAATTTTTACTTCATAAATTAAAAAAACATCCCTATCTATGAAGATGATATACTAGCAAGCCTGGACATTACATACCGGACGTTACCTCCATTTCAACTCGTCTCATCATATATCTCAGAAACTTAGCATTATCCATATGCTCAAGAAAAGAGCTATACAGTACACAGATGACCTAAAAACAGATGACCAAGATGAATTAACTACGATATCCAGAGAGCTATCTTTAAATGGTTATCCAAAAAGACTCTACAACAAGATTATCTTGACTGATATACCACATAGACAACGTGATGACGTCCAATACATCAGTACTATTACTATTCCATTTGTCAGTAGCATTTCCAAAAAATTGACTAACCTTCTAAAACCACATAATATCAGAGTAGCATTCAAGCCAGTCAACACTATTCGGAAATTTTTAAGATCACCGAAAGACCCTCATCCATTCTACAAGTACTCTGGAGTATATAATATACCTTGCTCATGTGGTATTAGTTACGTAGGTCAGACCTCTAGAAGCTTCGAAACGAGAAAGAAAGAACACAAAGGGTATGTCAGAAACAACAGACAAGACATTTCAGGCCTTTCTTGCCACTTTGCCTCTACCAACCATCACATTGAGTGGGATAAGAGTCTTATGCCCTATATAGAAGATAACTACCATTCAAGAACCTTCAAGGAAGCAGCTACAGTCGCCCGCACAACTGAAAACCTAAACAAGAATCAAGGTCTAACCTTACCAGAAATTTGGAAAGCTTTAATTAGATCATTAAACATCAAAGAAATGAACTTTCATGACAATTACATCATGAGTCATAACAAATAAATCACGTTCCCGAGACACGCGCATTGTCTCGCCAAAACTAATTTTTCTATGAATTAGAACCATCAGTTATACCTTCATATAGCTTACTAATTTTGTATTCCCTGAAGATGCCGATAGAAAAATTGGCGAAACATGTAGGACGATAAATTAAAAAGCCACTTGACCAACATTATAAAAAAAGTGTAATAGTTTATATACATAATTGTCAAGAAAAAATACCACACATTTAATTGTTTGCTTTAGGGCGGATCTCATCTGGCAATGACCCAAGAAAGATTGGTTGATCTAGCAACTATATCGATAGAGGCGACATAGTTTATAATTTAAATTTAGAAGAGCTTATAAACATTTTTATTGTGCAATATACCCGTAGAGCAAACATTTAATTAATATTATTATGTAACACCTCCAGGGAGTCCAAGGACTCACCGAGGGAGAGCACCTACTCTACAACTCTGTCTCCACAACCCAATCCGCCAACTACAACGATCCGGAACTACCATCATCATCACCACTAGTATTTTCACAGACAATCACAAACATCCATACCCATGGCGGGATTCGATCCCGCAGCCGTTTGGCTGGGGGTAGATACGCTGACCACTCGGCCAACCAGGCCGCGTTAATTAATATATATTTATTAATTTATTAATAATTAACATTTAATTAATATTATTATGTAATCGTTTTGCATTATTGTTTCTCTTGTAATAAAAAGAAGATAGCAATTGGAGATTTTCTTCTATTTTTGTCTTATAATCCATCGGTGGCGATATTTAATTGTTTGCCTGAGGACGCGATCTAATCTGGCGGCGGCCCTGCACATCGTCAGCTAAAAAGTACCGTATATCATCAGCAAAATACGTATATCCTTGGCATACATGTTTTCTTTACTTCTGTAGTTGCTTTATTTCATATATTCTTGTCTTTATTTTCTGGTTAGCATTATCTCTGCAGTTTTTCATTTCTCCAGTTGATTCCGTTTTTTTTTTTTTTTTTAATTTGAAAAGACTTGTTCCGTTGTACATTATCAAATGCCTTTTCCAAATTTGTAAAGGAGGCAGCGTATGTAAATTTATTTGTTTAATTTCTTTATTCTGTTTAAGGCTTGTACGCTTATCATTCTGGAATTCAATCTACATCTAAGTAGCATTCAATTTTTGATTTTATTGTATGTTTCACTTAGTGTTCGATCATTTTTACGGTCTGTTGCATTCCTTTCCTTAGGTATTGTTACACCCTGACTTTCATATATTTTATATCCAGGTACTTCCTTTTACTTTTGATAAACTAGCTTGATTAATTACTTGAAATAAAACTTTCTTTGTTGTATCTCCCTGATGTTTTAAACATTCAGCCAGTATTTGATCTATTCCTGCAGTTTTTCAGGAACAGATCGATAATTCATTGATTGCTCTTTTAATTTCTTCATCCGGTAACTATGGTCCAAGACTTTTTTTTTTTTTTTTTTCCATATTCCAGCTCAATAGTTTCACTGTTCATATTTTAATCTCATATAAGTTCAAGATATTCCTTCCATCTCCATCTCTTAAACCAATAAATTTTCTTTTTTTGCTTTAGGATTACTGGTATATACAGCAATAATTTGGTATGTCTTGTCAACTTCTCCTGCTTTTATGTTTTCTTTTTTGCATATTTCTTCCATCCAATTTTCCTTTGGCTTTTTGCAGTCTTTCTTAATGTTATTGCTTAATCTCTGATATTGTCCCTTTCCTACTGTGGTTTTCTCCCTTTTCTGGGGCTTTATTTCTTTCTTCTGTTAAATTATTCTCATTTGTAATCCATGGCTTTCCTAGTTGCAATCTTGTGCGCCCTAATACTCTTCTGATCTTTTAATCATTTCATTATGAACACCAGTGTTTCTCATCTGTTTGTCTTTCAGTCTTTTCGAAGTATCAAACCTACTTCATTTTACCTTCTCTCTTACACTATATTCGTTTCTGTGGTTTCCACTCCAGTAATCGCCATCTGATGTCATTCACTTCTAGGATACCTGCATCTTTTTTTCCTTGATTAATTCTTTCATTTCTTCGGATTACTCCACTTTCAACATTGTTCTCATGTTCCAAGGTACCAGTCAGCACTGGTATTTCTTTAGACTCCTGATATACTTTTAGGTCTCTAGATAATCTTCTTTTTTTCCCTCCCACCTCATTTCTTCTTTATAGATATTCCATTGTATCAGTCCTTGACTTACGACTACTTGTAGGGCCGTCGCATTAACACTTTCACAGAATACCACCTCACTCATGCAGCCCATGGACAGAGTGCTATTGCTCTCTTCGAGGCATATTATTTAAGAAATACTTTTGCTCAGGCTTTTGAGGTAAAGAATTTGGAAAGAATATATCTTATTAATGCAGCATGGAGTGTGGTGACAGCAGAATATATGAATGTTATTTGTGGTTGGCCTAGTGGTTAGTGTATCTGCTCTCCAGCCAAAAGGCTGTGGGTTCGAATCCCTCAGTAGACATGGATGATGGTGAAAATACTATTGACGGGTGGCAGATGGCGTTGGTGTAGATGATGATGGTCATTACGGTTCGTTGTAGTTGGCAGATTGACTGGTGGAGACAGAGTTGTAGAGTGGGTGCCCTCCGATGAGTTTTTGGACTCCCTGGAGGTGTCATGTAATAATAATAAGTTGCTGAAAATATTTCGCATTTTCACAGGATTTGACAAAGCCTGACAAGAATGGTGACTAAATAGTGCTGCTAACTAAAGATCTGGAGTTAGAGATTCGACCATGCCCTTTGGTTGGAAAGAACTAGGCTCGAATCTCGTCTAGTACGCGAACCATTAATAGGGCTGTTCTGCTGATGGTGAGTTAATCGGTCTCATACGGAAGGTGAGTTTTCGTTCCGAAAAACAAACAAACAAAAACCAGCCATTAGAACACATGCAATTAACAGATATAATACACTGACCTTATAGCCTGAGTTTTCTTCCGCCTTAAATCTAAATCAACCAGCTCGTTCTTGCTGTCACCTAATCCCCCCAAAATGAGTCTAGACTTTCCATAATTTATACATCTGATGAAGGATCCCCAAAACACTTTGTTACAGTTTCTGAATTTGAAGTTGTCGTTGAGGACCTAGCCTCCCCTACCTCTTCTGATAAATTGTCGAATTAACAAAGCAGCACCTTTGAAGAATTACTCGTTCCATGTGTTTCCAGCCGATATTTTACTGGTAAGTGTACATAAGCATTGTGTACTCATGTTTCACGATTTATTACAGTACTGTATACAGAATTATGCTGTGATTTGTACTGCATTAATCCATTGTGAACGAAGTAAAATTAATTAAAAAATATAATAAAACACGCGCACACATTTTATCATTCAGGCATGTTAATTGTTAATATATTCTTATATAGTGATTTAAGACAGGATCGTTGGAACGGAACCCTGTCTTAATTCAGGGATTGTATTTGTTTCTGAATTCTTGGTAACCCTTCCCCCTCTCTCATCAAAGGGATGTCAGAAACACTTTCTTTGTTATAGTAATATACTGTACTCGGGAAAATGTGCAGTAGTTCTCCCATTCCCCCGTTGCTTTCTGCATCGCAACTTTACATCCTTTTTTTTTTTTTTTTTGTCGTTTGACTACACCTGCAAATATGTCTAGCACTGCTAGGCTGGTCAGTTAAGGTCTGTGCCAGTACTGGCTAATAATATGGCTATTGCCGTTTTCACCTTTGAGCATTTAGCCGGGCTCAATAGAATGACCTTCACGCCTAGGGTGGCCCTACCAAGAATATATAACACTGACGTGGTCGCTCATTCCTTCCCGCCCTGGGCGGAATGGGCGAACTACGGGCAGCTAAGAGGACTTGTACGGAGACTTACCACTGTTGTCGTATATTTCCTGCCAGTTTATCTTGTGAGAGGATCTTAACTGTTCTAATTATGATTCGGAAAATTATAATAGCTTCAGCTGCCTTCTTTATGTACCTCTCAGACTTCAACTTATTTTACGTCTGTTGGAGATATTTTGATGACAAAACAAACTGGGAATTGCTAGAAATCTGACGTATCTTATTTCATTCATTCCTGTGGACACGGTATATCTTCTTTTTTCCATTGTATTGGAAATTTGCTACATGTGCGCAGTGCTCTGTTCACTATATTATGGAAAGTCATGCTCTCAGTCTTGGGATGTAGAGTGGATCCTTTTTAGGTTTGACATTCTGTAGGGGGGGGGAGTTGAAGAGGTTACTTACGTGTAATATATATATATATATATATATATATATATATATATATAGAGAGAGAGAGAGAGAGAGAGAGAGAGAGAGGCAGTCTTATTTAATCGAGATAGTTTTCAGGTCCTCATTCAAACTTATAAAAGTCTTTATTGCTGTTTAAATTTAGATGTATGTAACAGTCCTATATTTTATTTTCTCTCCACAATGCTGTTTAGTTTGGTGAGACCATGTTGGATGATAATGGATGTGGTCTGGCATTCTTTTATTCCGAGTTCAATTGATCCGATATTTCCATAGGCCCCCCCCCCCCAAAATAAAAATAAAATTATATATATATATATATATATATATGTGGCGATCAGCTTTTACTCGGTTGTTATACATTTCAAAAAATAGATTTAATGACTCCAAGACCGAGATAACATATAAAGATTTTAATGATAAATACTACTAGTTTCGGCATATAGAAGCCTTCTTCAGGTATTTATAAAGGAAAGGAATACTAATAAACATTGAATTATTTAAACAAACTGGAAATTACAGGTACAAATTGCTTCACATAATCGATACATAAAAACGTTGTATTTTTCAAGTTGTTCCAACTGGCGTGCAAGTTCACGTGAACGCCAATATTGAATAACTGCAGCATGGCTATCTGGGATGTTATAACTTAAATTATTATTTAAGTGGACCGGGTTCAGTAGGATTTTCCTTTCAAACTCATCTTCACAGCGAAAAATATTTTCTGATCTATTCCAGCATACAGAGTGGCTTTGTTGGTCATCATTAGGATTATTTGAAAAAAGAACATGACTGGATAACGCAGTTGCATGAGATCTTTTGTATGAGATGTCTCTCTTATGCTCTTCTATGCGTTGTTCAATAGATTTGTTAGTTTGACCAAAGTATGGGATATTGCAATCACACCACAATTTATATACTCCAGGGTACTTAAGGTTGTGATGAGTAGGTTTTGGATGGCTGATTAGAGAGCGGATTTTTGGAAGTGTGGTGAAGAAGGTCCTGATATTATATTTTTTAAGGACTTTAGCTATTTTCTTAGAGACTGTGCTAATGTATGGAATGGAGATGCTACCTTTAAAATTAATAGTCTCTGTTGTGCACTGCTTAGGAGGGTTCAGAAGAAATTTCTTAATTGTTTTTTCAGAGTATCCATTTTGTTTAAAAATAAGAGTGAGGTGATTCATTTCTTTTTGTAGTTCATCTTGTTCATTTAAGAGAGAACGTGCTCTGTGTCCTAAGGTAGATATAATTCCAAGTTTTTGTGGTGGAAAATGATGAGAAAGATTATGCAGATATCTATTGGTATGCGTAGGTTTTCTGTACATAGAGATTTTTAATCTTTCAGAGCATCGTGTAAGCATAACATCCAAAAAAGGTAAAGAGTTATTATTTTCTATATCAGCAGTAAATTTTATATTAGGATGTTGGATGTTTAGATGACGAAGAAAATCTGTGAGAGCTGTGTGCCCGTGATTCCAAATAATGAATATATCATCAACATATCTTTTCCAAACTTTTGGTTTAAATGAGAAGGAAGATATGGCTTTCGTTTCAAAGTCTTCAAGGAAGATGTTAGCTAGCACTGGGGACAAAGGGTTGCCCATTGCCAGGCCTTGTTTTTGTTGGTAAATGGAGTCCTTATATCTGAAGTAACCAGAATGAATGCAATGCTTTAATAAAGTGAACATTTTTTTGGATAATTTATCCTGTAGTAATGTAAGTACCTCGTCCGTATGAACGTTAGTAAATAAAGATATAATGTCCAAACTAGCTAGAATATCATTATCATCGATGGGAATATCTTTAATATGAGAAACAAAATCTGTGGTGTTTTTGATGAAAGATGAAGATTTATTGGAGAAACACTTGAGGTACTTTGCTAAATATTTTGAAAGTTTATATGTAGGTGAATCAATTCCTTCCACAATTGGGCGAAGAGGGATGTTTTCTTTATGAATTTTTGGAACTCCATAGATGCGTGGGATAAGAGGATGTAGAGAGCGTAATGAGAGGCGAATATTTTGAGGAAGTTCACTCGCAGTCTTTAACAAGTTGTTTGTACGGTTTTGTAATTCTCTTGTAGGATCTTCCTGAAGAATTGAATATATTGAACTATCTTCAAGTAATTGAAGCATTTTGTTGTGGTAATCTTCAGAGTTGAGGATGACCGTAGAGTTGCCTTTATCTGCAGGTAAAATAATAATGTTACTGTTCTGTTTTAGATTTTTTAGGGCTTTTCTTTCAGCCACTGAAATATTATCTGTTGGAGGTTTGGCATTATTTATAATAAAAATCGATTCAATACGAAGAAGTTTCGCCAAATGATTAGGAATGAGTGAACTTGCTTTTTCTATTTTTTCTATTCATTCTGGTTACTTCAGATATAAGGACTCCATTTACCAACAAAAACAAGGCCTGGCAATGGGCAACCCTTTGTCCCCAGTGCTAGCTAACATCTTCCTTGAAGACTTTGAAAAGAAAGCCATATCTTCCTTCTCATTTAAACCAAAAGTTTGGAAAAGATATGTTGATGATATATTCATTATTTGGAATCACGGGCACACAGCTCTCGCAGATTTTCTTCGTCATCTAAACATCCAACATCCTAATATAAAATTTACTGCTGATATAGAAAATAATAACTCTACCTTTTTTGGATGTTATGCTTACACGATGCTCTGAAAGATTAAAAATCTCTATGTACAGAAAACCTACGCATACCAATAGATATCTGCATAATCTTTCTCATCATTTTCCACCACAAAAACTTGGAATTATATCTACCTTAGGACACAGAGCACGTTCTCTCTTAAATGAACAAGATGAACTACAAAAAGAAATGAATCACCTCACTCTTATTTTTAAACAAAATGGATACTCTGAAAAAACAATTAAGAAATTTCTTCTGAACCCTCCTAAGCAGTGCACAACAGAGACTATTAATTTTAAAGGTAGCATCTCCATTCCATACATTAGCACAGTCTCTAAGAAAATAGCTAAAGTCCTTAAATATAATATCAGGACCTTCTTCACCACACTTCCAAAAATCCGCTCTCTAATCAGCCATCCAAAACCTACTCATCACAACCTTAAGTACCCTGGAGTATATAAATTGTGGTGTGATTGCAATATCCCATACTTTGGTCAAACTAACAAATCTATTGAACAACGCATAGAAGAGCATAAGAGAGACATCTCATACAAAAGATCTCATGCAACTGCGTTATCCAGTCATGTTCTTTTTTCAAATAATCCTAATGATGACCAACAAAGCCACTCTGTATGCTGGAATAGATCAGAAAATATTTTTCGCTGTGAAGATGAGTTTGAAAGGAAAATCGTAGAATCAAGGGAAATCCTACTGAACCCGGTCCACTTAAATAATAATTTAAGTTATAACATCCCAGATAGCCATGCTGCAGTTATTCAATATTGGCGTTCACGTGACCTTGCACGCACAATTGCAACAAACAATGGCACGCCAGTTGGAACAACTTGAAAAATACAATGTTTTTATGTATCGACTATGTGAAGCAATTTGTACCTGTAATTTCCAGTTTGTTTAAATAATTCAATGTTTATTAGTATTCCTTTCCTTTATAAATACCTGAAGAAGGCTTCTATATGCCGAAACTAGTAGTATTTATCATTAAAATCTTTATATGTTATCTCGGTCTTGGAGTCATTAAATCTATTTTTTGAAATATATATATATATATATATACAGGGTGTTCGGGATAAATTTGACAGTTTCGTAAGGAAAAAGAAAATCTTCTTTGTATCTATTAAATTTAATGAATTGACAAAAAAACATTACAGGCAGAGTTAATTACAATACTATCAACAAAGATTTACTCAAAATAACCACCATTAGCATCGATCACAGCTTCAATTCTGCTTCGGAACCTCGAACAAGCTGATGCTACAGTCTCCCTGGGAAGGGCCGCAAAAACTGTTTTAATTTTATCCATTAACTGGGCTTTTGTATTACTGGAAGTGCGATTGGTGTCTTTTTCAACTGCGCCCCATACAAAATAATCCATGGGGTTAAGGTCTGGGGAGTTTGGAGGCCAAACATTTGGACTGGTGAAGTCGTAGAAATTTTCAGACAACCATTTTTGACTTTTCCCAGAGGTGTGGCAAGGGGCCGAATCCTGCTGCCATACATACGGCCTACCATTGGCTACCCTTGTTATCCAGGGCTTGACTACAGTTAGCAACTCCACGAACAAAGCCCGAATTCCAATGCCAGGGTTCTTCAACACCTGTTCCTGCAGATTTGCGAGGAATTCTGCTGTACGAACGCAATCAGATCGTCTGCTAGGGATCTTTCTTCTTGCTACATCCTCGTAGTCACCATTGCAAGTCTCTAGTTCATGCCTGATTGTTTTTACTGTATTCAGGGAGCATTGGGCAGCAGTCGTAATATCCTTATTTTGATGGCGGGCACGAATCATCATGATACAAGTTATTCTCTTCCATGATTCAGGTGGGTTCCAGCTATCCATCCTTTCTGACATCTTGTATATGAATGAAGAAGGGTCCAAACTTTTAAATGAAGAGAAGTGTGTGTTAATACATGTAACTTACGGAAAAATATAATTAATTATAAATATGTCAAATTTATCCCGAACACCCTGTATATATATATATATATATAGGAACGAGAAACTGGATAGACAACTGAATGAGGAAGATGAGAAATTTGCTCTGGATTGCTCAAATGAAGCAGGATAGCTTACAGTTGGTTAATATGACCAACAGACATTTTTATTTTCTTATTTTATCGATAGAGATGATTTGTTAGGCCTTCTGAGTTATATATACAGAAAGTATTTTACCTTGGGTAAAAAATGTTAAAGATACCAAGCTATTTTAAACCTGGTTTTACTAAGCAAACAGACAGGTAAGTCACGACTTGTTTGTCTGTTTGCTTACTTGGGAAATGGAGTAAAACCAGGTTTAAAATAGCTTGGTATCTTTAACAAATACACACACACACACACACAGTCATACCCGACTTACGCGAATCCGGAGTTACGCGGTTTCTTATATGTATTCCCGTCCCGCTTCACGCCTCACCACTAGTCGTATCTTTTTCGGCGCCGGCCGCATTCGCCAGTAATCCAAGAGCTCTAAAAAATAAATCTAAAGCTGGCTTGCCAGTGATTTGGAAGTCAAATTCTAAAGCTTGGGTGACAGCTTCTATTTTTGAAGACTGGTTTGGTCACCACTTAATACCTGAAGTTGAACGTTATTACCAGTTTAAAAAAATTCCGTTTAAAGTTATGCTCATTATTGATAATGCACCAGGTCACCCTCCTGCAACTTTAATTGATTTTGATCCACGTGTAAAAGTTGTTTTCTTGCCTCCAAATACAACCAGCTTACTTCAACCGATGGACCAAGGAGTTATCAAAATATTCAAAGCGTGCTACACACGACGTTCGTTTGCAAGTCTGAATGAAGCTATGAGGCAAAATGAGCAACTGTCTGTTAAAGAGTTTTGGAAACAGTTTAATGTTTTAGATGCTGTAAGGATTATCGGAGATTCTTGGGGTGAAATTTCCCAAAAAACCTTGAATGGTGTCTGGAAAAAACTTTGTCCATCCTTTTTTAAATGCGAAACGGAAATGTTGCCAGAAATTGATAAAGTTGCTGAGGCAATAGAAGAAGTTGCAACCTTGCAAGGCAATTAGATTTAGAAGTCGACAGTGAAGATGTCAGCGAGCTGTTAGACTCACATGGTGCTTACAATCGACGAGCTCATAGAGATGCGTGAGCAAAGCGCTACTGAAAAGACCGAAACCTTAGATCCAGTTCTACCAGAAAAGCACATGACAATTGCAAAATTAACAGAAGGTCTCAGCTTAATTAAGAAAGGTTTACAGATTTTGGAGGACATAGATTCTAACGAGGAACGAATTGTAGCCACAAGGCAAGAAATAAAAAAAAAAATCATTGGCTTGCTATGAAGAAATTTTGCGTCACAAGAAAAAGACATTATGCCGTCAGACGAATCTATAAGATTTAATGAAACCATTGACAACGAAATAACTTTCTTTTTTTTTATGTACGAAAAACTACAATTATAATTATATTTCTTAAAAAATATAGGTGTTTTTGTAAACCTTTGATCCCAATTAACTAATATTTTGTTTGTTTGTTTGTATATATATATAAATTGTATGTATATGTATATATATATATATATATATATATATATATATATATATATATAATATATATATATATATATATATATGCAAAATTATACCCCGAGTTACGCGAATTCGACTCCGCGCTTTTTGTTGGGCCCACCTACCGCGTAACTTCGGGGTATGACTATATATATACATACACACACACAGTGTTTAAGTACTTTTTATTGGTTGTAAACTCTCCCCCCCCCCCCCCAACACAAGGATTCTTAACTTAATTCGGAAATGAAATTTTTGAATATATATATCCGCGCGGTTAGCCTAGTGGCTTTGCGGTTCGCAACCATATGCCTGGGGAAGGAGTGTCCTAGTTTCGATTCCCGTCGGTGACGTGAGGAGCTGAAGGATCTTCCTCAGCCATAGCCAATTTAGCCAGTCTTGGGTGTGGACAGCAGGGTTTTTTCCACAGTTTATTCTGGAGTTTTTCATCCCTTGAGAACTTAACACTACAGGCCATAGGATATACCGGGGCATAGGACTGACCACATTATCCTGTAAACGGATTGAGGTCCGATGATCAATGGACCCTCTACACCGCAAGGTAAAAGAGGGTATAAAGAAGATGAGATGATATTATATATTATATATATATATATATATGTATATATATATGTTAAGATTACAAGACAAAAAAAAATTAAAAAAAAAAAAACGAGTTAAACTGCTTACAGTTCGACCTGTGTAATGTACAGAAATAATTTTGGTGTTAATTTGCACAGATAACACAAAATGTCATACGCTCTAGACACAGCATTTCTTCATCTTTTTGAGACTGTGGAACTGAATCCTATTAAAAAATACTTATTTTTTCGCGGAATCCCTATATGAAGATTTTCATGAAAAATTATCAGGAAGGAAATAGTGAGCCGTTACTGCAAAATATTTTAATCAAGAAAATAATATACATAATATTTCAAATACTAAAGTATATACAAATCAACCAGTTTAATAAAAACTAGTATTCCCCCCATTCATTTAAGTTTTTTTTTTTTTTCTCTTCCTGAGATGATTTGTTAGGCCTTCTGAGTTATATATACAGAAAGTATTTTACCTTGGGTATAAAAAATGTTAAAGATACCAAGCTATTTTAAACCTGGTTTTACTAAGCAAACAGACAAGTAAGTCACGACTTACTTGTCTGTTTGCTGAACCTACATATAATACAAGTTTTGAATGTATGGTTCTGAAGAACACATCCAAGTTTTTGTGGAACTCTAATGTTCCGTGGAACACCGCCCTAAGAACGTGTGAAATCAACTAGCTCTCATCTGTAATACTAAGGCATGGTTTGCTAAAGGAGCACTTACATCTAAATCCCAACTGAATCATTAAATTTTCATGTAAATCAAGATTGTCAAATAGCTGGCAAGTCATATTATATTCCCTTTCCTGTAGATTTCCTGTCAAATTCAAATCTGCCTGCTATTTGACGATCTTGATTTACATGAAAATTTAAGCACCACACATTTCCTGATATATGAGGTATATCCAAGAAAATTGTGGCACTTTATGTGCTTCCCATCCATGACAATAACTTGTAAATCACTAGTACAATGCAGGACAAGAGATTTATTTATTTTTTACATAATCTGGAAACACCTTGCACTAGAACCCAAACATGGAGCTTTTCTTAAGCCACTTCGGACCTCTCATAAGTAGATAAAGAAAGTAAAAATACTTAGTGAATAAAGAGAGAGAATGGCGAGTTACGCAGATCATTGATGGTAATGATTTTGGGACTTCTGAGAACAAAATAAATATTGAAGTGTTATTAGATTCTCCAAAATTTATTACTGTAATATAACAAATATGTTTTAACCCCCCCCCCCTGCATACTCATACCGAGGTATTCGCTCTTTGTCTTCATCAGTAACTAACAGAAACCTCTTGAATGATTTTTGAATTTTAACAAGCAGAAAATTCCAGTACATTAATGGAGGTGTATTTACATGAAAAGATACACAGAATCCTGTAATTTTTTTTTTTTTTTTAAAAAAGAAAAGCACTTGTATCTATGTGATACATCATTTCAGATATATCCTCTTTCCGTCACAAAGTGCTGCAATTTCTGGTCCTTCCACAAAGTGTTTAACATCGTTTGAAGATCCTGAGGATTTTAAATGCATGTTTAAATTTATTCTCATCGAATAGCATCTGCCTCTCTAGCCACTTTGATTGGAAAAACCTGGGTTCGAATCTCGACTAAGATGCGAAGAACCATTATCAGGACTTTTCAGTCAGAAAGCTGAGTTGGCTGGTCTCATATGAAGGTGAAAACCTTTCACCTTCGTATATTTCTGAAACGTGTATTCCACCCCTCAAAATAAGTAAACCGACCTCACAAACGTGTGTATGTGTGTACACACAAAAATACTTATTGGGGACATGGAGTAAGTATTTGCTAAAAGAGAACTTTTCTAATCCTTGCTTGTTATTCGATCTGTGGCACGGGCAAGTGGATTTTTCATCCGGTAAACTAGAAAATCGACCATAGAATTCACTACTTCAGACAATAATATATAGACATATAGTGTTAGGGTATACAAGATGGCAGTAATCTGCCATACTCTCCATGGTCGCTAGTTAAAATCACTAATAGTCTTGAGCTAGCTGTTCCTTGAGTGGTTGAAAGTGGGACTAACTGCCTACTAATTTTCAAAAGTTAGTGCTAAATGGTCCTCGCCGACTCCCTTTGGGGAATAAAAGGCGTTAGCGGATCATACCACAATATGTGATTACTGCCTCTTGTCACAATTTTTCTGTTTGTTCTTAAATCAGATCATCTAAGAATTTTAGGTCCTCCCAGCAATAAGCTTTAGTTATCCTCTGAGAACATTCATTGGGGTCGCCCGAGACCTTGGGCGTTTCTCATTGCAGGTTTCGCAATAATTACTTGCTGGCTGTATGTAAAATGTGTAGTAATAAACCCAATGGGCATCGATTAAATGAAATAATATATAAAACCTCACCATTTGGAGAGCAGGCTGTGGTTCCTTAATTTTCAGTTACAATCCCTACATAAAATCTGCTCCCTCCTTCCCTAAGCTAAACCATTCGTTCGTATTTTATATCAAAAATTAGGGGGAGCGGACACGCATACATCACTTAGACACATTTCATGTGTTCAAGTTATCTATGTATTATATGTGCACATGTAAGAATGTAAAGCAAATAGAGTGAAACGACACTAATATAGATGGACCAGAATTGCAATCACGTTTAGCCGTAAAAGCTCGCGCTTAAATGGAAATGCAAGGCGTGAAGTTGATGTAGAATACGATCATTACTTAGTGATAGCTGAACTTAAGCTGTTAGAAATAAGAAAATTAAAAATCTGATAGAAAGATCAGATACGTTATTTCTAAGGTAAAAATGGATGGAATAAAGGAAACTTTTTTCTGTTATTATTCATAAATGATTTCAAATTTCGAAGAAAGGAAAAGAAGTAAGCCTAGAAAGCATAATAGAAAGGAAATGGGAAAATTTCAGGATGGTATATAACGAGGGGGGGGGGGTCAAGAGACTTTGGGTACGAAGAAAGGAAAAAGAACCAAGACTAGTTATCATGCACGAACCGGAAATACACGAAGGCATAAAATTAAAATGCTATTTGAAAATGCAGTCTCAGAGAATGAAAGAAGTTCATTTGAGAAATTGTAGAGGAAGATGGTTAAAAATCAGCAAGAGAAGTTAGGTGGAATTACATGGATGGCACCGCAGAAGCACAGCAAGGCAGCATTATTTATGCCACATGGGAAAATTGCATGAAATGACCAGGAAAATACATGCTTTGAAAGAACAAAGCAAATAAATGCTGTACAGGATAAAAATGGTGGGCTGCTAAATAAAGGGCCAAGATTGTTGAGAGAGAGAGAGAGAGCATTTTGATCAGATTTTAAATGTAGAAAGCAATATAACTGTCATAATAAGTTCAATTACGGAGTTCCTACCTATAAGTATAGATTTAAATATTGTACTATAACTATTAACTAAAAATAAAATAATGAACGTAATAGAGAAGATGAAAAACGGAAAGCATGTGGCAATGAAAGAAGAGTGGGCTCACTAAATGTAAAATTTGGAGGGGAATAGTGTACTACCAGTCACTTCTTCCTTAGCTTGCTGAGCCTTTAAGGTTCTTTGCTGCAATTTTATTTATTTATTATATTTTTTTGTGTGTGTGTGGGGGGTAAAAGTTTGATAAATAAGATTAAAAGTGAAGTAGAAAAGACATGGCAGCAAGTTAGTTTTAGAACTAGTAGAAATGCTGGAGAGCCTCCGTAGCTCAGTCGTTATAGACGAAGCCTTTTGGTCGGAAAGACCTGGGTTTCGATTCCCGTCAGTAGTGACGTGAGGAACCTTTATCTGGTCTCTTTCGATGAAGGTGAGTTAGCCAATTTCATACAGAGGTTGGGTTTTTCGTCCCCCAGAACAGGCAAACCGGCCCCGTGAACACACGCATCTATAGACATAGGGCTAACCACCTTATCCTTGAGACGGTTGCAAGAAAGAAAAAAAAAAAAAAGAAAACTCGAGACCATAAAAGGTAGAAGAGGAGGATTAAAAACGAAAGAAGGAAATACTATATATCACATTTTTACTTTTAGGAATATCCTTGAACAAAGCATATAATTTAGAACTTCCTTATACAAAATTTAATTGTAAATTTTGCTAATGCTTTTGACAGTAATTGATAAACATCGATAATTATTAGAAGCTGTGGAATTCCTGACAGATATGTGAGAATAATCAAAGAAATGTATAAAGAAATAAACGTTTTATCGCACAGCAAACAACATCAGAATAGTTTGAGATAAAGACTTTGGTAAGATAGGGTTGCTTGTTTGGGTTGCTTATGTAAAAATACTATATGAGGAGATTAATAAAATGGAATCCCATATCACAACTGGAAGATGTCAGTTATACAGTTGACATGTTATACAGTTGACAAGCAAAATCAGAATCATTTTTTCAGCTGAAAAGTTGGATTTAAAACAAAGTTCTTTAATTGAAAAACAACTACCAGAAAAATTGAAATTAACCAGCATGCAATAGAAGTTAAGAATTTTATATATTTGAGAGCTAATGTTGATACTGAAGGTGGAATTCACAAGGATATACCTGTAACACAAAGATTGACAAGCAAATTCTTCGTTTCAAAGACCGAGCAGGATACGGAAAACATTCAAATATAATAAAACTGAAATGAAGATCTTCATTAGCAGTGTCTAGGCCATATTATTATATGGATCCGAGACATGGAAATTGACAAAGAAAAAGGAGTTAAATTAAATAGCTTCCAAACACAGCGTTTCCGTAAAATATTAAAACTAGTTTGGCTCCAACGTATAATAAATGATGAATTATGTAAGCAGATTAAATAAATAAACACACACACTGCATGGAAAAAAGTCAACGGACATCATAGTGTGAAGAACAAACAGCCACACTGCTCCCATTTAATAAGATGTAGGACCTTTCGCTGCGATGATTGCAGCAATCCACATACTGTTACACCTGATATCCTGAGAATATAACATTCTCAGTTATCATGGTGTAACATAAAAAAATAAATAACATAAATAAAAACCCCTGGATAAAAGGAATAATTTAATTACTAAAATATTCTTGCATCCAGTATAAATTGAGTAAATTGTAAAGGTCTATTGCTTAGTTAAGATAACAAAAGAAAAGAATGTATTAAGATGTATTATGACTAAACAAGGAATTTGTATTAAATAAGTAGCTAACTAAGAATTAATATAGCAATGCGATTAAGAATGAGAGAGTTAAGTACATAAGTGGAAAAGAATGAGTCATGGAATACGCTATGTGAGAGGCTACAGATTAAGCATTAAGTAGAATTCTGAGAAAGGTATTTGAAAGGGGTTAAGATAGAGGCTAACAAGAGAAATAACGGAATATCGCTTAGGGCCTGTACCCGGATAGAAACTTCGTTGCGAGTTGCCGATCAAAATGACGTATGGCGGCAAAATGCTACCCAATTGGTAGACAGACGGAAAACAAGTAGGAGGCGGGAAAAAGAAGTAAGAAAGGGCGCCGTTAGGGATGCAGCTATAAAAAGGTTGGTAACCCCCCCCTTCAGGAGACTTTTGCTTTTTTCAAGGAGTAGGCACTTTTGGGTTTAGGAGAAGACGTTTAGATAGTCAAGGAGGCTTTAGGCCTTTCTGCTTTTTGCCAGAGGGGAAGAAACGTTTGGATAGTCGCGGTGGTTTTAGTTTGGTTTTCTAGTGGATTTCACGGTGTTCCTGAGTGGAGAGATATGGCTTATATCCTCATGCCACAACAAGGAATCGAAGGTGAGCGGGAAAGCTGTTCCCGTATTCCTATGTAGAAAGCGAAATATGCCATGGAGTCATAGGAAACTGTGAAGATGTCGATGTCCTCGTTTCAGATAGTACAGCCGACCGCGCAGATGTTTATATAGCCCTGAATTGCAAGAAGTTATGCAAGCAAGTTCGTTCAGTAGAAGGTAAAGGCCCGTAAGTGAAGCTAAAGAAAGGTATTGTGAAGTTTGTCTTATGTTAACTAGAAGTTGTTTGTGATAGGTACTATTGTCTTAATACGGAACTGTTAAAGTGATTTGGGAGAAATTATAATAGGACTTTAGAATTTGATAGAGAGTGTTAAAAGTAAGCTAGCTAGTGTTGATAATTTGTGAATAATTCATTGTCCTAAGAATCTTGAGTGCCTACTATATTGTAAAAGGAGAGTTAATGACATAGTTGTGTGTTAATGAAGTAAATGGTTTTTTAATATTGAGTTGGATTAGTGTGAATTGAGTAATCAAGTAGCCTGAGGAATTTGTATGCCTAGTGTGATGTGTAGAGAATCGGAATTGTCATAAGTATGTGCTAGAGTAGTTAATGATTTTGTTAGTGTACCTGAAGTTGAATAATCTAATAGTGTGTGGTAATCTTATTTGTCCATGTTAAGTGAATTCATGTTTTTGTATGAAATTTTGTGGCGGCATGATCGTAGTAACTTTTGTCGAATCATAGCCCAACTACTTGTATTAAGCTAATTTTAGTGTGTAAGTAATTTAGTTGAGTAATTTGATATGTACCATGTTTAGAGAAATAATAAACCTTTTGTTTAATGATAAAAAAAGTTGTCTGATATCGCTAATCCAATGCACCGCTTAGAAACATTCGAGCCTAATCACGCGGGGAATTAATGTTAAGAAACGGGAAGTTTAAGGAATTAATGTTGAGTAACAAGAAATAGTGTCACGACTGCAATAGTTACACTTTCAGATATTTGAGTTCTTTTTCTCTGTTTATGTATAAAATATCCTAAATTAAATATCCCAAAGGGCGCAGTAAAAATACAAATACTAGGGATACTACGGGGAGCAAATAACTCAGATATTAGTAGAAATTTTGGTGATGTCTTGAAAGTAGAAGTTAGAAGAATATAGACGAAGGCAATTTGTAAGACAAACAAAATCGTAAGATAGAATAGGGACATAACAATACTTAATACAAGCGTACGATACCGATCAATGGATATTTTGGACCATTTTTCCTGTAGGCATGTAATGAAGTCCTGGACTGTTGTGGGGCGGACATCCCTTGACTTCACCCGACGTTTCAGTTCATCCCACAGATGTTCAATAGAGTTGAGATCAGGGCTCTGCGGAGGCCAGTCAAATATAGTGACGTTCATGTCCACAAACCACGCATTTACAGCAGCAGCAGCCTTATGACACGATGCATTGTCTTGCTAAAAGAGACAATGGTCAGTTCCATAGAAACTCCACGAAGTAGGAAGCATTGCATCGTCCAGAATGTTCAGATACCTCTCGGAGTTCAATGTTCGTGGCACCCACAAACATTGTCCGAGGCCAAACCAGGAAAAACAGGCACATGCCATCACACCACCAACTCCGAATTTCATAGTTGGAATTGCAATCTAGTAAGAGACGTTCACCGGGCATCCACCACACTCGTCCATCTGCTCGACAGAGGGTGTAGTGCGATTCGTGGTTTCATAACACCTCCGCGCCTCCTTAGCGCAATTGGAAGAACAACGGTACGTTGCGCCCTTCGATTGGAAAAGGTCAAAGTTCGATTCTGGTAGTGACGGGAGGAAGCTTTGTGCTTTTTCAGTTGAAAGTGAGTTAGCCGATCTCAAACCGTAGAGGTAGCAGGGTTTTTTCTCCTGGTAACTCTGGTTTTTCATCCCGCATACAGACAAATCGGCCCTTCAGAACACACGTAATTTACAGACAAAAAATACTACTGGTGATGGTGGGCAGTCCGAGGAATACGAGTCCTCGTATTCCTTGGAGGTGTCACGAAATAATAATAACAGCTTTCCAAGCTTCCACGTCCCACTGTACACGCTGTTTGCACCATTAAAGACAATATTGCATATTGATTCGGGTAATGTGGGGCTTGCATACTACGGTCCTACCACAGAAACCTATGTTGTTGAACATCGTTTGTGAATGTTTTTTGCATGTTCATGTTCCAGTCGAAGACCGGATCTCCGCATTTGATGTGTCGGCCGACGAATGGCGGTTTTTACATATTATCCTTCGTAGCAGCTTACGGTCACGGTCGGTGGGTCGTCCACAGCGGATAGCACTTTCAGTTGACTCCCTGCACTTCCATCTCAGTATGGTATCACTGATTGTTGACCTGGGATGGCCTATTTTGTCAACAGTTTGCCGAAAAGATAGGCTTGACACATGGCATTCTTTCACTACGTGTCTTTCAAACTCTCAGTTCCCTTCTCGCAGCCATTTCACCCAGACGCAGCACTGACTTGGGAGCATCATACTGAAATTTATAACGGTTATAAACATGTGACTCGTTACATAACACGATGCACCTTACCCATGGGATGCCCGTTGACTTCTTTCCAAATATTGTATATATATATATATATATATATATATATATATAACGAGCAGCAGAAAAGGGAATATGGATAAGCCTTCAAGTTATAGATATTTGAGGTGAACAGATAGCTGGAAAGATAGTTCCTGTTTTAATGTTTGTGCATTTTCACGAGTTTTTTTTTTCTTTTTTTTTTTGTAAAAATTCAGTTTGCATATACTGTTGTTTAGTCATTTGTCGAAGTTGCTCAGACTGTGTCAAATCGTGATGCATGGTGAATTGGATTTAACCAAAGCAACACAGTTTTCATGTAAATGTCGCAACAATTTTTCTCTCTCAGAGACTATACACAAATAACAGTCACGTTATTAATATACATGTAATTGGTTTAATATTAAAACGAGATTCAACTCTTAGATAGGTAATACGAACATTTGAAAATATGATATAAAGACTGCCGTTTTTGGTTTTTTTTGTGCCTTTAAAATCTAATTTTTAGCCTTTAAAATCTAATTTTTGTGCCTTTAAAACTAGAATCTAATCTAATCGTAGCCCTAATTTTAGAAAAAATTATCTCGTTATAAGTTGATATTTGCTAATACGAAGTCCCAAGTATTATCCGTTCAGTTTCATATTTCACGAAATTTTACTGTATACTGTACAAGTTTATACACCTACACTACCAGGTGACAATTAGCTACCAAATGCTACTAGCCTCATATTCATTCTCACTAGACACGTGTGCTCCAGAAACTTCTGTGTATATTACGAAACGTAACATATTTCACGAATGTTTTTGTGTTTTTTGTGTTTCGAATTGCAAATTTATCCTTTCAGGTACATTCAGGTTTTAAAAATTCATGGATTGTCATTATTCAACCACACTGCGAGTTGTGCAATAAATGCGTCACTCATACTCGAATTTCCAGTTATCTCTCACTTTTTTCGGGAACAAACTGCAATTTATACAGAAAAAATAAAATAACAGGCGGAAATTGTAAATTTCAAATATTACTCGCTATGAAATATTTACTGAAATTGTGACTGGTCATTTATTATGGTTAATACTATAGTTTAATACGCATCACTCTTGCGCTCGTTTCTTTCCACGCTTTTCATACAATTTTGTGAAAAGTTCTATTTCACATGCGTTAATGAAAGCATTTTTCATTCGTATTATCCCGTATGGGTTCGTACATAATACAACTTCACATAACTACATCTTTCTTCCATTCTTTTACTATATCAAAAAATCATTTTTGATATAAATTAGGTATTGTTTCTGGGAAAATTCCAATGCTACTCCTCTTAAACACTATTATTATTATTATTATTATTATTACGGCTATTATAGCCTGTTTTTAGGAGTGGCCCTTATTTTAAATACATTGGCTATTTTTACTCCAAAAAATTTATATATATTTTAGGGCATTATGGGTGAGTATTGTAGGCATATTTATAGCAGAATAAAAGAGGAGGAAAAATTTTGCACATACCTTGTTTTGATACTGGGATGTCTTCAAATTCCATGTTCCTGCCGAAGATTGTTTATAACAGGGGGGGAAGGGAGCGTGGGGGTGTTTTGACGCGGGAAGAATAACGTTCTCCCCTGTCCCAGTTTTCTCATAAGTAAACCCTCCCCCCACAAAAAAAAGCCCTTAAACACAATAATATATACATATATTTATATATATATTATTAAAATAAACCCGGGTTTCCAATTTATTCTTCCCGCTTCAAAACACTCCCACCCCCACGCTCCCTTTCTCCCTCATAAACAACCTTCAGCAGGAACATGGAATTTGAAGACATCCTAGTATCAAAATAAGGTATGTACAAAATTTTTCCTCCTCTTTTATTCTTCTATAATTGCCTTCAATACTCACCCATAATACCCTAAAATATGTATAAATTATTTTGAGTAAAAATAGCCAATGTATTTAAAATAAAGCACGCTCCTAAACAAAAACAGGCTATAATAGCCATAATAATAATAATTTTTGATATAGTTTTTATATTATGAAAAGCTGCTTTTATTATTAGGTTTACTATTCACAGGATGAAGAATGAAGATGGAAATTATTCTGCGTGTTTTGTTAGCTGGTGATTCATTTTGAAATATCGGATACGCTTGTACCCGCGTACGTTTTTTTTTTTTTTTTTTTTTTTTTTTTTTTTTTTTTTGTAAATTTCTCCCAAATAAATGCCCTGTTTGTTTTGATATACGGTTTTCGGAATTGAAAGATGAACGTTAAAAAACTTGCAAGCTTAATATTTATGGAGTTTTTCTTCTCATACTGACAGTTTCGTTCATGCTGTTACTTCTGAAAACCTTTTTTTCTCTTGCTCTCTAAACAACCTTCCAATGGTACCGTTACCTTAGCTCACCTCGATAACCCTAACTCAGAAGACTGATAGCAAGCAACATGTTGGTAGTGAATCTGTTGGTTCTCTTAGAAACAACCGACGTCATATATATATATATATATATATATATATATGACTGTGGGAAACTCCTCTAGATATGAGGGTCTCTGCGATTCTTAAATGTCCTCTGTTACTACCAAGGCATTTCGAAATCAGCATTTAAAAATACATGGATCACCTTAATTCTTTCAGGAAAGAACAGTTAGTAAACATATTACTGATTTGGACTTATCACTTACATTTAGTCATATGAATCAACTGACTACAAAGATTTTTATGCTGCGTGAAGTGTATCCTAGACTATAAATTGATTTTATTCACTTGTTTCGTTGTCCACCGCAGTTTCGTAAGGAAGTTTAATTTTGGTATTCCCCCCCCCACTTTTATTTGTAATCTAAATTTCTTGCACTTTGAGTACCAAACGTGATCTGAAAAGCAGGGAAACATCGTGTTTCATTTTAATGATGTCCCGAAAAGCTCGAGACGATGGTATTTGAGGAATTGCATAACACATTCCTTAATATGGAATTACTTCCTGAAGTAAGTTTGAGAGTCCTTTATGTTAATATGAGAATATTAAACTAAATTAACTTTCAGCATAATGAGTGGCATTTACTATCAGATATCTGTGATACGAATGTCCATTATTTTCCCTAATAATATGATTATTGGAAAAATGCTACTTGGTAATAGCGCTTCCTTTTTTTTAACCTCTGGTATAGCATTAATTTATCTGAATTTTATTAATTTGAAGAAGAATAAGTAATTTTGATTGTTGATCAGTGCGCAAACAAACAATTGTAGGCAAGCCATTTTATTAAAGCTACTGACGATGTCTAAAATTTTATATATTTTCCGTATTTTCTTAATATTGATGATTTATCTTACTGGCATTAACATTAAGCAGTAACAATTTCACATGCACGTTCACCTGCAAGTATTATTAATTAACAGTAACAATAATACTTGCAGGTATTAGAAAAGGCACATAGAAAAGAAGAATTGCTTAATTGCATTGCTCTGTTTTTTGCGATTTGCGAAAGCATCTGTTAGTTTCATTTTGTCATTGCATATGTCGGACAAGACGAAATCGTGCCAAATGATTTTAGCAGCAGAAAGTGGCAGAAATGATCTCACTGCTTGGACGGAATTTAATGAAATTTAGTTTTTAGGATCCGTATTAATATTTGTCGAATCGTTTCAATTTTGGTGTCTGACTTCAGCAAAATTGGACCAAAAACAAAATTATGTTTGCAATACATAAGCTAGAAACAGGTTAACGTGTCACATACACATTAACTTTCGACATACAGTACTTCGATTTTTATTTAAAAAAAAAAAAAAATGCAAAGCACTACATCCGAAAGAGTTCTTTGATTAAGTAACTTTATCACAGGTATCATGATAGATGATGGCTATGATAATTTAAAAAAAGATACCGACAATCGAAACAGCAGTGATCAGTACGATACCGTATTGTATATAAGCAATTCTCAGAGAAGTATTAAACTGATGTACAAATTAAGTGGTAATTGAATCCAACATTATTCACAGCTGAATATAGAAACTACAAGAGTTTCGTGCCGAATATAGAAACTATAAAAGTTTCGGCTGATCCAAGCGTAAGCAACCTTTCAGGACAGGGGCAACTCGTGGTAAAGGTGGAGTAAGTTCTGATCACTTTCCTTAGTATTTTCCATAATGTAAATCACATCTCTTTGCGGACATGTATTATGGAAAGTGTTCACTACCCAGACCGGTTTCGACCTTTATTGAGGTCTCGTCAGTGGGAGCCAGACCCAGATTCAAACACCCAGGTTGAAGTGATGCAGAAGTCATACTTTCCCATACGAGTTGCCAAAAGGTGTCGTATCTTAAAATGTACGAAGAATTACTGAAATAAAGAGCCAAAGGCTTCACTTTAATGCTACATAATTAGTGAAGACAAAATAAAATGACCTGAATGCTAGCGAAACGACGGTTGTAAATAATTAATTTAAGCTAATAAATTATTTGTTTATATTCAAGTGTCTACGTAGTAGACTTCGACACTAATAACGGCAGCAATTTCGAAATTAAAAACGGAATTACAACGTATCTATTTTTATTAGCAAAACGATTTTTTAAAATTCCCCGCTGTTATCGGTAAAACAGAATTATGTTTGCCAAAAAAAAAAAGGCTTTTAAATTCAAACATGATAATGAATGATGTCACTATACAAGAATGCGATTATGAAATTCACTTTTTTAATGATTTTCTCGCACCAACTCATAGACCTGCTTAGAAAAAAAAAAAAAATTCCAGCGGATTTGTGTCCTGTAATCTGTCTAGCTTATCACTGTTAAACAACTTTTAGAAACATAAACAGTGAAACCCGTTCTTAATGTTTTTGTCATGCATTCATGATATATCATACAGACATACAAGTTAATTTCTTAATCGGTTACTTTGTTGTTTAAATTACTTCAAACATCTGAAAAGTGTATTATTTCTTTAATACAGTGTATATGTTTTCAGTTTTTTGGAGAATTTGCATGTTAGGCGAGGGAAAAAAAGCGGAAGCAAAGACCTCTCTATTTCAATATGTGGCAGGTTAATTTCAGATGGAAATCTGAAAAAAGTAGTGCAAATTAAAATGTGTAGTTTCAGTTTTGGGAATGTATCCACAAAGGATATACAGTATATACACACACAACAGAAGAAAGAGGTCCTGAAATACTAAAGAGAGAAGTAGAAACAGCAATTAAGGAATTAAAAAGTGGAAAGATGGAAGGAGTGGATGGAATACCTAGTGAAATCCTAAAACAACTGGAAAACAAAGTATAACAAAAACATGGAAACTCTGCAATCTCATTTACAAAACAGGAATGTGGCCTAAAGATTTCACAGAGAGTATTCTTATACCAATTGAAAAGAAAAGCAATCCTGCTAAGTGCGGTAACTACAGAACTATAAGCATACTCTCACATGCCTCCAAAGTACTGCTAAGAATATTAAATCAAAGATTGTATAATAGAGTGGAGTATTTTCTGGGGGATGATCAATTTGGATTTAGAAAAGACAGAGGAACCAGAGATGCAATTGGAGTAATGAGGACCATATGCGAAAGGAATATAGAAGTAAATAAAGAAGTTTATATTTGTTTCATCGACCTTGAAAAAACATTTGACATGGTGAAATGGGAAAATCTGATGGAAATATTACGCAAAATAAGGTTTAGATTGGAGAGACCGAAGGTTAATAGCTGAATTATATATGAACCAGACGGCCATAATAAAGACAAAAGTAGGAAAAACTAAAACAACGTGTGATTGGCAGAGGTGTAAGACAGGGATGCTGTCTGTCACCGACGCTCTTCAATATATTTGCAGAAGAAATGATAAAAGAAGCATTTTATGAAGAGGAAAGAGGAATCACTATTGGAGGAAGAGCAATACAGAATATTAGAATTGCAGATGATCAAGCAATATTAGCTAATACCGAAGATGAACTACAGCACCAAATGCAAAAATTTGAAAATATATGCAAGAAATATGGTATGAAAATTAACGCAAAGAAAACAAAAGTGATGAGAGTCTCCAGGAAGTATCAAGGTGATGATGAATGGAGAAACTGTAGCGCAAGTGAGACAATACAAATACCTTGGTAGTATAATACAAGAACATGGAAAACGTGACATGGAAATAAAAGAAAGAATTAACAAAGGAAAATATGCCTTTTATAGCAAGAAAAATTTGTTTATTAATAAAATGAATAAAAATCTAAAGAAAAGGCTTATTAAGTGCTATATTTGGAGTATGACCTTATATGGGTCAGAAACATGGACAATTGGGAAGAAAGATGCTAAAATGTTGGAGGTATTTGAAATGTGGTTATGGAGAAGAATGGAGAAAATAAAGTGGACTGAAAAAATCACCAATGAAGAAGTATTACAAAGAGTTGAAGAAGAAAGGAATTTACTAAAGACCATAAGAAGAAGAAAGCATAACTGGATAGGACATGTATCCAGAGGAGACAGCCTACTGAAAAGAATGATAGAAGGGAAAATTGAAGGAAAGCGACCAAGAGGAAGAAGACGACTAACGATGCTTGATGATATAATGGGAACAAGAAGATATCAGGAAATGAAGGAGGAAGCAAGAGACAGAGGAAACTGGGGGAAGAGAATCTGCTGAGTTATACCATTGGACCTGTCAAGAGAGAGAACACTAATGATGATGATGATGAGTGAATATATATATAGTGAATATCTATCTATATATATATATATATATATATATATATATAGTGAATATCTATATATATCTATATCTATATATATATATATATATAGTGAATATCTATATATATCTATATCTATATATATATATATATATATAGTGAATATCTATATATATCTATATCTATATATCTATATATATATATATATATATATATATATATATATATATACACACACACACACATAGTGCAGGGGTTCCCAACCTTTTTGTTTCCTAGAGCACATTCTAAAATACCGATAGGGTGACGGGCACTATCTATTTTTTCAACCAATTTTTTTTTGAATTCTTTTGTTAAATGAATACATACAAAGTTTACATTATAATCAAATGTTTTATTACTTAAAAGTTTACATTATATAAAAATTTAAATATATATATGTAAGTTAATGTGATCTTTGGCATTGCATTTCATTGGCCAGTACTTCATAATTAGGAAAATATGATGATGTTTCAGTTCTTAAACTGGAATGAACAACTTCGAATGCGCGTCTACTTTACATTGTATGCGTTTAATACTCGTCATGTGTCATTAACGCATGCGTCATATAGCATGCCATGAATTGTTGCGTGATTATTTCAAACTATACGGCACACGGTTGAACAGCGGCGGGCACACACAAATTGGTTGACGGGCGCCATGGTGGCCGCGGGCATAGGGTTGGGAACCCCCTGACATAGTGTGTGTGTGTGTGTGTATGTGTGTATATATATATACACACACACACACACACATAGTGAATATATATACGCACATAGTGAATATATATACACATATAGTCGCAGGAGACTTGAACGGACACATAGGGAGACAGAATAGAGACTGTGAAAGGGTGCATGGTGGCCACGGAGTGGGAATAATGAACCAGGAAGGAGAGAGGGTTGTGGACGTTGCAGTAGCGTTTGATCTGGCAATTGTGAACTCGTTTTTCTACAAGAGGGAAGAACATTTGATAACATTTAGGAGTGGTAACAACAGTTCACAAATTGACTACATTTTGACTAGAAGAAAACATCTTAAGGTTGTGACAAATTGTAAAGTAATTCCAACAGATCAAGTGGCACAGCAACACCGACTGCTGTGAAATATATATTTCACAGGAGACAGATCTGGAGCTGGAAGGAAATGTCAAGGGAAGGAAGGTGAGGGACTTTAGATACTTAGGTTCAACAGTGGAAGATGATGGAGGAGCTGAGAAGGAAGTGGGATTAAGGATACAAGCGAGTTGGAGGAACTGGAGGGAGATGGCTAGAGTGTTATGCGATAAGAGGGTGCCGATCAATCTGAAAGGCAAAATCTATAGGACAGTTGTGAGGCCAGCTATGACGTATGCTATAGAAACTGTAGCCCTGAGGAAAAATAACATCAGCAGAATGGAAGTAGCAGAGATGAGAAAGCTTAGGTGGATGTGCGGTGTGAAGAAAGGATCGTCTGAGAAATGACTATGTGAGGGGAACAGTGAAAGTTATGAACTTATGAGCGAAGATACAGGAGGCAAGGTTGAAATGGTTTGGTCATGTGATGAGGGAGGGAGGACGAATATGTTGGAAGAAGGGTCATGCAGATGGATGTGCAAGGAAGGAGGAAGCGTTGGCGGCCAAAGAAGAGAAGGAGGGAGCTGGTAGAAGAGGACTTGAGGATGAAGAACTTGGATGTGGTGACAGCCCAAGACAGGAGGATGTGGAGACTCATCGTCAACAGTGACCCCACTTAAGTGGGAGAAGCTGCAGAAGAAGTGAATATATATATATATGTATTCACTATATGTGTGTATATGTATTCACTATGTGTTTGTATATGTATTCACTATGTGTTTGTATATGTATTCACTATGTGTTTGTATATGTATTCACTATGTGTGTGTATATGTATTCACTATGTGTGTGTATATGTATTCACTATGTGTGTGTATATGTATTCACTATGTGTGTGTATATGTATTCACTATGTGTGTGTATATGTATTCACTGTGTGTGTGTATATGTATTCACTGTGTGTGTGTATATGTATTCACTGTGTGTGTGTATATGTATTCACTGTGTGTGTGTATATGTATTCACTGTGTGTGTGTATATGTATTCACTATGTGTGTGTATATGTATTGGCTATATATATATATATATATTCACTATATATATACATATTCACTATAATATTGGCCGCGCAATTAGCCTAATGGCTATTCACTTCGCAGCCATATGCTTGGAGAAGGAGTGTCCTAGGTTCGATTCCCGTCAACGACGTGAGGAGCTTAAGGATCTTCCTCAGCTATAGCCAAGTTAGCTGGTCTTGGGTGTGGACAGCAGAGTTTTTCCCACTAGTTTATTTGGGGTTTTTTCATCCCGCAAGTTGAAAAATCCCGCAAGAAGGCAAAGCGGCACCGTGAACACACGAGCTACAGTCATAAGATATAGTACTTAATCCCCCAATAAGAGGGCTCAACCAGTCCTAAGGGGCTCCCGTTCCTCACCCGCCCCACACGAATAAAAAAAAAAAAAATAACATTACTAGTTTGATGGTATAGAGTAAAGATATGGATAAAATATGATATAGTTAATATAGAAACAAAAATAAGTAAAATATTTATTTAAATTCACCTTTATGTTTATCCATTTAATTTCCAAAACTGTGATATGTGTAGAAGAAAAAGTATTATAAGATGCAATAGTCAGCCAAACTTGCTGAAGATTTTTAGCTTCCGAATATCGAAAGCATCTACCAAGCGATTAGTCGTGCATAATGTAGAACGTTGACTTAAAATATTTATTTGCAATACTGAAAGTTTCTGATTTTGTTGATGCGACTAATTGTCGCCTACCTTCATTAAATATTTACCTTATAAACATTCACACGGGAACATATTTATTTTAAATTCACGTGTTCGAGCATATTTGTCAATCGACATTCTAAATGGATATAATTATCGATTATTATTATTATTTGACTCCTCCAGGGAGTCCAAAGACTCATCGAGGGAGAGTGTGCCAACAGCATCGAATGATTGGTCCCCTTTCAACTACTAACCGTGCTCAAACTTACTTAACTGAGCCATTAGTAGCAGAGGCTCTACCAATCGACCAACCTTTGCCGGCAAAGGTTGGTCGATTGGTAGAGCCTTTTTATAGAGCCCAAATTATAAAAGCCTTTAAATTAAACATGTTGATTTTTCATGGTTATGTGTAACTGTATATTTTGAAACAAAATTCAATTTTTTTTTTTATTGCTAAGTAACAAAAATGGTGCTCTATATTACATTCTGTTTGAGGGGGGAGGAGTACTTTATCACTGTTGAGATACTAGGCTGTTGTACAAGTATTCCCATTCGTCAAAATAATAATACAATCATATTTGTTACTCTTGAATATTTCTTACTGTAACCATCAGCTAGTCATTCACTTCTTTTCGTAATAGTTTCAAAATCTGTATCTGACAAATCAATCCTGTTTTATTTATATTCGAATTTGTAAGCAAAAGTTTTTAATTTGCATTGAAGGATAGAAGTTAATCGCGATAAACGAAAAGTGGGCATCTGCCCATTCCAAGTGACTGAATTTTGTACTTCATGCTATCAGTTCTTAAGAGTTGCAGTGCTTAAGAAGACATGGAACCATCTTGAGAATATCACTTCAAGTGGTTCGGGAACATACCACTTAGCCTACGCTCTAAACTTCCTCTGGTTAAATAATGTGGAGTTGAGAAGTAGAATGTCATTTTGCTCTCGTAGCAAAGGTGGTGGTTATCAGAACCCAACATCTTTTAATTTTCGATTTTAAATTAGCAGGGTTGTTTTTTTTTTTCGTATCGAAGATAAACCGCATAAAATAACGAAAATTAGACATGCAAACAATCAATTTTTGTAAGTAGGTGTATTCATAAGACAAAAGAAAATCTATTGTAGGTTAAATAGCGACTCTACTATATATACAGTAAAACCCCTTTTTATACTTTCCAGGGGACTGATTAAAAAAAAAGTGTAAATAGCAGAAAATGCAAAAAAAAAAAAAAAAAAAAAAAGGCTAAAAGATAACTTGCTGCTAGTATGTGAGTCTACATACTAGATTACAAAATTTAATAACTGAAAATAAATGAATTTACAATTACTTACATTTATCTATTTTAAAAAATCTTTAATTGTTGATTGTTTTTGCTTTTTCTGCGCTCCTATGTTCCGCCTGCCTCTCCACAGTGTATAAGGCATTAAATGTCCCATCGTCTCCTGATGCACTTGCAATATACCACCTCAAAACAGAGATAGCTTCCATTTCTTCTTTACTAGTAGGGACGGTAGGTTCTTGATCACAGTCTTCTTCAACCACTTCTTCCTCTTCTTCACCAATGTGGTTGGAAAGGATGTCTTCTACACTTGGTATCATTGATGTGATAACACCAGCATCAACATAGTCTTGAAATGAGGAAGACTCATCCGTCACATACCAGTTGTTGGACTCTGACATATTTTCTTCTTCCTCCTGTAGTTGTTCCTGCCTTCCGGAAACAGTTGGATGATATGGTTTCAGGAGTAACATGCAACCATGCTTTGGCCACATAATGCATGGCATCAAGGATTGGTATGATCATTTGTTTTGGGTCCATACCATTATCATGCATAAACACAGCTTTTTCAATAAGCATTTTTCTATATTTCCATTTAAATGCATGGATGATGCCCAGATCTAATGGCTGAAGCTCACTTGTACAATTAGAGGGAAAGAACACTAATCTAATGTTTCTGAGCTGCAGATCTTTAGGGTGTGCAGGACATTTGTCTAGCAGTAGTAGTATATTGCGGTGATTTGTCCTCATTTTAGCATCCAGAGCATGCATGATGGATGTGAAGATGTTGCTGGTAATCCATGCTGTGCTGTTGGCATCATACTTAATAGGCAGATTTTTCATGTTCTTAAAACACCTTGGCTTTTTAAATTTACCAATTACCAGTGGAGGTAATTTTTCTGATCCATCCGCATTGACCATGAGCAAAACAGTTACCCTCTGCTTGCCGAGTTTTCCACCGTGACACTTCTCTCCTTTAAAACGCAATGTTTTACTTAGCAGTATGTTATAAAAGAGCCCAGTTTCATCAACACTGAAAATATTTCATGTTTAGTTCATGTTTCCACTGGTTTACAGTTTCCCCTGCAACACTATTACTTTCTCCACACACTTGATTATACACAATAATGTGACGAGTCTTGAAACGATCGATCAATCCATCCATTTGACGCAGTAAAACCATTAACCTCGCAGCAAATTCAAGGGCTTTCGCTCGAAGTATAGTACCATCGACTGGAATACCCGACGCTATCGTAGAAACAAACCACTCCGCCACAAGTTTATCCAATTCATCATATGTCGATATCCAGATATATTTTCGTTTTTTGACATAGCGCCAGATTGCTTTGCATTGAGTTCAATGCTTGAGCCGTTTTATACTAGCGTGTTCAAAGTGGACACGGAGAATCCAAGATCTTTTGCTAAATGCACACGTGTTCCGGCATGCCAATCTACACGTCACAGAATTGCCATCTTTTCTTCTACCGAAATACATTTTCTGTTTTTTTTCTTCATGTTACTAACATGGTCATCCACCACCGCAACTGGAAAGCAATTATCACACGCTAAATTACGTAGCAGAAATTCTGCAATATCAATTCATACTGTGATTGAAAAAACACGGTATCGCTCATCACTACATCACTGCTGCAAGCGTGCAAGTCACTGTGATGGCGAAAACGAAACTACAGCCGAAAGCAACGCCATCTGGGAACAGAATGCACAGAAATCGATTTGAATGAGAGGAAATCGATTCGAAAATCAGTATTGCCACCCTAGAAAAAAACGGAAAGCACTGGAAATAACGTGCACACCAAGTTGTTAATGGCGGGAAAACAATATATCGTAAGAATATCCAGCGGAACAAGGACCAACGGAAAATGAGGTAAATGGCAGGAAAACATAAATTGCTGGAACGTAAAAACGGAATTTTATTGTATATGCTTCACTAATTTATTGGTAAACTAAGCGAACACGCCCTTAAGTAATATTAATTTAACAATGTTAATAGCCGTTAGTAACACACACACACACACACACACACACACACACACACACACACACACACACACACACACACACACACACACACACACACACGAGTATAAGTTAGAATTTGTGTTGAAAACATTCTTTACACAGCTCTTTTAGAATTATCTATTTTGTTGCTGTTTCCTCTGCAAACATGTAGTCCTCTTTACCAGCATGCTATAAAATGTGCAATATCGAAAGGGACGACTGTAATTCATGCACTTCCATTGATTTGAATGGCATGAAAATTTGACCCCCAAAGGAACTATTAGGGTATCAGATGCTCTTTTTTTTTTTTTTTAATTTCGTTTACTTTTCAGCCTGAATTGAAACCAATTCCGTGTCGTAAATTCTAGCCTTAATGTTGTGATCCGATAAAGAACTGTCCTATGTCAAGTTTTTTTTTTTTTTTTGATAATTCACTGGTAGAATTCGGAATTTTCTTTCGGAGTGCACTTAAGTTCTTGAAAAACTATTGAAACATTTTCTAAACGTTTAAATGGTTTTTAAATGACTTTTTTTTTTGTAATTCTAAAGTTGCATTATGATTATGAAATAGGATTTCGATTACCAATCAAATCACGTCTTTGGATTTCCTTGTATATTTTCTATATTTAAAATTTCCACTACTCAAGTCAGATAGAGCACATTTGATTTTTTAAAATGGACATTTAGCATCTCTACGAATGTTTTTTGAAGAAATATTTCAGATTTATGCTGCCAGGAGTGACCGGGTGGATAGCTTTTTGGCATGAATGTCTGTGATTCTCTTGTTTAAAAAATTTTATTTAATTAAATTTTTAATTAAAAATTAAAAATTTTTTAAAGAAAAAAACTTCAAAGATTCAGTATGTGCTTGGTGTTCAAAATTTCTTTGTATATATTTTACATCAACTTATAATGCAGCTGTTACAGGTTCCATGTTCTGTAGTTGCATACAGTTTCCCGTCACGGAAACAGTGGATTTTTATCCTTTAAGACAGACAGATCGGCTGGAGAACAGACATATTTGACTGACATAATACATGTAACGTTTCGCCTTCGGTGCCTTAATATTTCGCATTTTGCTGCACTATTGCGGATACAGTCTTAATTACATCCACCAGATGGAATTAAGACTGTATCCGCTAGATGTCATTAAAACGACAGCCGGCCTGCTTTGGCCGAGTGGTTAGCATATTTCCCTCTCCAACCAACAGGCTGCGGATTCGAATTCCGCCATGGACATGGATGTTTGTGAATGTCTTTAGGTGGTAGAATTTCATCATCTAGTTTGAGACCACAGCTTTATTAGAAACTCGAATCGAAATGGCTTGAAAAAAAAAAAAAAGAGTTCTATGTTTGGTTTCTAAAGCAGGATTTCCCGATTAGAACAAAAAAAAAAAAAAAAAAGGAAAAAATAGAACATTAAAAAAAATAGAAATAATCTTAGCCTACACACGGTGCTAAAGTATTGAGCTTTAAGCTGTTTTATGTCATAAATAGGTCGTCTGTTGTTACTTTGATCAGTTACTTATTGTATGATGCATGTGAAAACATGCACGTACGTGCATGTTTTCACATAATAATGCATATATTTTTGATAGAAGTGTGAGCTACTGGAAAGCACACATTATAATAGTCACTAGACCGAAAGGAGCAACTGGTTACTGTTGCCGTCATGCATATGATATTTATGTGGCACACTTGAGCACCTTGCACGCACGCACACACACACATAGTATTGCGTCAGTTTCTGTCGACTTCAGTAGATGACCTGTTTACCTCTAGTATATGTTAAATAGGGGGGGGGGGATTAAACTAGTAACCTCACGGACGCTACATTGTTTCTGATATATCTGAGTTCCACTCAAAAAATGTAAATGAAATATTATGCATATTCATACGTAGGTTTCTGTGGTTAAGAAGTTCAATAGAAATATTCCGGTTTTTTGACCACATGTTTATTAGAGAACTGTTTTTAAAAAACTAAACAAGTGCTAAAAATAAGTCAAGTTTCGTTAGTCGTAAGACTAACATCTTCAGGGGTAAAGAGAACTAACAGTTTAAAGCACAAACTATAAGAAATTACGAAAAACAAACTTGTCGGGTATTTTTAGTACTTGTTTAGTTTTTTAAAAACAGTTCTCTAATAAACATGTGGTCAAAAAACCAGAATATTTCTATTGAAATATTATGCAGTTCTATAAATGAAATATTGCAAGATAAATTGTATGCTAGCTTATGAGTTAGATGCAAAGGAGAGTTAAGGAATATTTCAGCCTGAGCAGGCCAATCTTAAAATTAATTAAAATCGGATGTACCCTAAGCCTTAAACTTTTAATGCATGAAAAGGATGTAAATTTATATATTCTAATGACGTGTTAATTCTTCTTCCTGTTATATAGCTTTTATCCCGTTTAATGCAGGGTCCGCTATGATTTTGCGACTGTGGGAAACCCCAACTGGCTTATCTCAGAGTCTGGCGTTTGGAGGAGGGGGTTATGACTGTAGATGTGTGTGTTCGTTCGTTCACGGGGACGGTTTGCCTGTTCTGGGGAACAAAAAATCCCTCCACCTACGTATGAGACCGGCTAACTCACCTTTAGTCGAAAGAGACTAGATAAAGATTCCTCACGTCTTGGACGGGAATCAAACCCAGGTCTTTCCAACTAAAGGTCTTCGTCGATACCGACTGAGTTACGGAGGTTCCTTTCTAGAGACGTTAATATTTTGTAAAATTCACCGACGTATGCAAATGAGTTTGATTATAATCAACTCATCAAAAACAGGCCTGCTTTCACGTTGTGGATAACAATCATTAAGCTTATATGGCGAAATAGGACAAATGGTGCACGATTGAAAAGGAATGGCAGTTTCCTCAGAGATCATTGTTATGGAGTCGTTGATCAAGGTGACAGTTTTCTTTTTCTTTTTTTTTTTTTTTTCTCTCTCTCAAAGTAGTAGATGGGCACAACAGTAAACCGCTGTCTTAAGAACTCTCCACAACTAGAATCATATATTCAGCTTTCATGTCAGCTGTGAATGTTAATTACTCGATTTCCGAATGTATCTATTACAATATTTTCACGAGTTGCTCATTTATCCGTGAAGTATATTATGTTGAATATATGATACTGTTACTGGAAGGCATATTTATGGCATTACGTATTAAGAAAATATTTTTAAAAGTTCAGCAGTGAGTGTGATGTACAAAGCGTAGCTGTTCGAGATATGTTGACCATAAATGCCCACTCACATTTTGGCGGGTCATAAGTGATTCTCGGTGTTCTGGGATGAGTCGTAGGACTTATAATTGAGCCGTCGTTATGGTAAATCCGCTAAGAACATTCATGTGATCTGCGAAAGGAGAAATGGTATAGTGTCTGTTTGATATTATTATTGCAAAAAGAGCTGTGCATTCTTGACAATTTGAGAACTTGGTATTACAATTTCATCACCATTACATTTTCATCCGAAATTTGGGGTGACCAATTTCACAATTAGTCACCCCAAACATGAACACTAGAATCGGGTTCAATGATATGCATATTGATACAATTTTAGAAAATCTTTGTTGGTTATCCCCCTCCATTTTTTGTTCCATTTATCGATGTAAAAAAAAAAAAAAAAGCGTGCCTAAACTGAAATGTAATAATTCATCATTACATTTTTTGTGTGTGTGTGTGCTTTATTCTGAAATGTAACATCCTAATGTAAATATATCGGAATAGGTGCTTAGCATTTGGTATTCTTGAACTTCGTGTATGTTGCACATCTTTCATACTCTTCGTCTACAGTACAGTGTTTGTTGTGTATACTGCAGGATCTTGCAGAGCGGAAGTACGGTTTACATTCAAGCCTGTAAGAGGTATTTTGTGGTTATACCAAAATAAGCCACATTCCTTAACAAGTCTTGCCACACACACTGCTGCTAGATATTCTTGGAAATGTAGGGAGGCGTATACTCACGTTCACGATGAAATCAGCTACTTGAATCAACAGGTCAGAGCTGACTGCGTAGGAGTAGCGTAAGTTAAAGCTTTCACGATTGTGTAATGGAGTTATCTTTAGTAATGGGGGGGGGGAGGAGAAGCGAATATAGTTGTATATAACTGGGATACACGATATTTAAAAGGACAAAAGCAACTTTGCTTTAAGTAATAAAAAAAAAGTAGCATGCTATATAGAGAGCAACTTATTCATTATTAAAGAAGAATTCTATATCAAGGAATAATACAAATTATATATGACTGAGCATTTTATTTTTTTTTATAAAAATATTTTTATGTGGATTTACTTTCTTTAAGAATAGTTTTATTGATTACGAATTAAAAAGAATGGTAGAATCAGATGCAGTCAGAAATTGCGACAACTATCTAATTAAGGACCTTCATTTGTATTGAATGAATTAAAAATAAATTACTAAAACGCTAACATTTACATATTAAATTTAAAAAAAATCAGGTATAATAATATGAGTTACTCCACCTTTGTCACGAGTTGTCCCTGTCCTAAAAGGTTGCTTACGCTTGGATCCGCCGAAACTTTTATAGTTTCTATATATTTGGCTTTGAAATAATGTTGGATTCAATATCCACTTAATTTGTATAATCAGGTATAATTTTTAAATGTGAATGCTACACATGAAAGGTTATAGCCTATAGTACATTAGTGTTGCAGGTAGACTAATAGTAAGATAATCCCGAAACCTTGCTTTAGAAACCAAACTAGGAACTTTTCCGAGCTGCTTGCAGTCCTTCAAGTATACGCTTTATTCCAGGCAGTGCAACTGACATTCACAAATGTCCTCCGTGCTACTGTTAACCTTTGAAATATCACATCTGCAAGCAACTATGGAAATAATCACAGAATATCGCAAATAGGTGTTTCGTAATAGCATTATTGTATGCCAAGATCATTCATTATCACACAACACTTGAACTTAGAAATGTTTTTAGCTTTTGTACTGTAAATAGCTCTTATTGTCATCTGTAACTTATAATTTTGTATCCTTTTTCAAAACGTTTTTCCACTGAAAATAGTCAGATTTAAACTAAAATTGAAAGCGTGTGACGAAGTTCATTTGATCCAAAGTACCAAATTCCATTAAAATCCATCCAGTCAGAGCGAAGTTATTGATTTCGAAATGAAATTTGGAAACTTTTTGGTCAAACAAATGGACTGATTTAACCTAAAATGTAAATGCAGTAAAAAATTTAGTATAAATTCCAAGTAGCGAAT